>NC_143137.1:78546439-78849469 GCF_059928025.1 Delphinapterus leucas
TAATAAAACTACCTCAATATTTTCAACTGTAAAATGAGAAGTTTGAAATAGATGATGTATATAGTTTTTTAAGTCTAATTTTAAAAATGTGTACATATATTATTTCATTTATGCTAGTTAACATTAATCAATAGTAGTACATAAAACATAATTTAACAATAAACTTTAGGTAAAAAATGTTACTCTTACAAAGATAGGTGTCAATTTTTTTAATAATTTTATTTTTATGATACATTTTGAATGACTTAAAGGCACTAGACTGAATTAATAAACTCTTGAGTAATTACATATCCTCAAGTTAGTTGAATGTTGAAAAATGAGGGCGTTGATTCTTCCAGTTAATTTTACTAGCTTCTGTTAAGTGCTTATCATGAATTAAGGAATCAAAATGCATTTCTTATACTTTAAATAGATAATAATTCGGCTTTTTTCTGTTAAAGATAGTTTTTTATTCTGTCCAACTATGGACATCATAATAAAATGGAGATGGTGCTATGTAATTAGCTGAAAATAGTGAACTTAATTTATCTTAAATTATGTATAAGAAGAGAAAAAACATGAAACAATATTAAGGATGCTATTTCTTAAAGAAATAGAAAAATATCACCATTTCATATTCCTTTTTGAAATCAGAGCTATAAATCTTTAGAAAATTTGTCAGATATATACAGAGTTTCTGTTAGATATTTTTTGCATTATACACTGCCTTTTTTAAATTTAATAGATGTTAAGTTTTAATATTAGCTCTCTTAATTTAGGTGAATAATATATTTAAAGCACTTTGGACTTATTTCAATAAGACATCTTGAAGTTAACTTAAAAGGTCTTTGAAATAATGTTAATTTTTAATTAGATTTGATCCCAACCTGTGCATCACAAGCCATTAATAATTGAGACACATGCAAAAGAAGGTAGTGGTAATGAGTATTTGAAAGACCTGCAGATCACTGCAGATTTAGATCTGCCCCAGTATCTTTTCATTGGTCAACCACACATTTAGGATGAACCTTTCTCTAAGTAGAGGCATGGAAAACTAGGAAGTATGAAGGACAGGACTGACCCTTTGCAAATTTAGAGTGTTATGAACTTTAACTTTGACACTTCCATTCCATTCACAACTTCCCAATTCAAGGGCATTTTCTCTTCTCTTCTTCTCTCAACAGTTGAGTCACCCTCAGATTCATAATCTTCAGACTGACTTCCAATTACCCCAGAACCTGAATTTGTGCCAAAAGCAGAGTTTTCAGTTCAAAGACTCCATACTCTAAAACCATCTTTACTCTTTGACACTGTTGCCCTCCTTCCCGGTAACTCCTAAATCAAAACAACTCATTCCATCGGTGTAGTAATGACTGCTAGCCAATTTACACAGCAGGTTGAAAATACAGTTTGATGGATATCTTTAATTAATAAAGTTTTAACCCTTTTTTGAGGTTTTACATTTTAGTGAGAGCATTGTTCTAATTCAGAAAGGGTCTCTAAGTTTTTAGTTTCAGAAAAATTCACAGACACTTGAGTTTCAGGCCCAGGGCTGAGCACCCTTCCCTTCCACCTCTGAACTGTGACCTTCTGCCTCAGGCCAGCCCTGACCCAGGAAGCTGCTTCCTGACCAGCGCTCTCACTAGTGGTCAGGAGATCGAGATCTATTATAATTCAATGTCCATTTTTGGTGCCCCTTTACTTTTGTCTTATTTAAGCTCATGCTCTAAACATTTTGAAATTAGCCAATGGAAGACACTTGCTGAATGAAAATATTCTTTAAGGGAAGTCTTTAAATTTACTTTTAATGACTATGTGTTGCGTATGAGTCTATTTTTCACCTTTTCTACCATTCCAGGTGTTCCTCCTTAGCCCCTAAACCCCACATCCTCCATCCCTAGCATACCTTCCAAAATCAGTCGGAAATTCAGGGGGAGTGAAAAAATGGGAAATGAAATACAAAAAGCCCTGACCGAATGTTGCTAATTGAGTGAAAGCGAGGCTGCTCCACCTTCCCAGTGGCTACTGTAGAGATGAACATTAACCTTGCTTTAGTAAACTTCATTTATGTAATTAATCTTGTTGTCATTGGTGGGTTAGTGATGCAGTTTACCTTGGGTAACTGCCGGATACCTCAGAGCCTTACATGACCCTAAACTTTTCACATGTGCCTAGTATAAGTAAGTTTACATTGAATTCGAAGTTAGTGTGCTAATGTCGTGTTGCTCTAGCTAATTTTGCTGTTACTGTTGTCGTTGCTTTAAATTGATCTTTAGAGTTTGCATGTGAAGAAGAACTGCAGAGTGCTGCCAAATCCAAGTTTGTGCGTCTGATGCACAGTGGGGCACATAAACTGAAACGCCAGTTTGGAGCAGAGAAAGGTTTATTGCAGGGCCTCCCTGATGGTTTTCAGGGAAGCATTTTTTTATAGGCAAAATTTGGGCTGAGGGCTGCAGTGTGTGACTTTCTTCTGATTGGTCGGTGTTAACAGGGCAGTGTTCCAGGAATCCTGTGGTCAGCCTGAAGTTACCATCCTTCATCTGGGCGGGGCCTTCGTTCCTGCAGGAGAACTCAAAGATATTGTTACTTGTATTCCTTGAGGAGGAACCAGGATGCTGCTTTAATCTTTGCACTATTGTTTCTTGATTGCTCCTCTTTTGTTTTTGCATTCCCTTACTTCCTATTTAGAAACCATTTGAATCTGACCTTTTGAAACTCGGGGATGGTCTGGGAGGCTGAAACCTCTTTCCTACAGACAAGAAACTGTGGACAAGGAAAGGCATTTATACCCAGGAGGGCCCCACAGGGTCCTGCTCGGTTTCACAAGGAGTATTTTCATCTATAGAACTTCTTATTTATTAATATTAGTGACAAATTGTTGATGCACTCAATGGTTAAACTATGGCTGGGCAATATACATAGTACATGGTGTCATTGATGTATGTTCACACTGAGGTTGTATACTTTTTAAAGAATGAAGTACTTTGAAAACCATTAATTTTAAGGCATAAAATAAACATCCCTCCCTGTTCTATGAAATCTTGAGGTAGGTAGTATCTTTCCCTGCTCTGAATTCTATAATGTGAATTACCCGTGTCATTTATTTGATAGCTCCCTGTACTGAGATATTTTCATACCTAGTTCCATTCCCTACTAGATGATAAGCTTCTTGGACACAGGGGCCATGGCTTCTAGCTCCTTGTGTGCAACACAGCCATGACAAAGTAGGTGTTCAATAAATACTTCTTGATTGAGACATGGTAATTCCACGCTGTAAATGCAGATTGAAGGGTCTTTACCTTCAGTCTCTATACCTCATTTGCTGTTTAATTGGCTATTAGCTGGAACTGATTGATAGACCTGAAGATTTTTTTTTAAGAGAATTGGCAGCTATGTAAATACAGCACTTAACCTTAAGCACTCAGCCATTAACCTTAATCACTGTCCATTAACCTTAAAGCACCCCAGGTTTCTCCCCTTACAATCCCCCAAAGCAGACCCCACTGAATGCATTTTTTAGCACGAAAAAGAATCTTAGTAGAATGTTTTCATTGTTCTGTGAGTGGCTATAAAAATGTATTTTGAAAGAGAACATTTGACTCCATTTCTTTGTGTAGATACTAATTAATTTTCCAGGTGTTCAAAGAAAGTACAAAATTGGAAAATTATTTTGGGGAGCATGTTAGGATATATTTGATAAGAAAAAGAGAAGACTGATTTTTTTTTAACAGAACAATTTATAAAGTTGATAATCATAAAAGTATCACATATCCCTTTCTAATTAACCCCAGAAATTTATGAAAAATAAACTTTTCCTATAGTTGTTGTTAAAATCTTATGTAATATTAATTCCAGACATGGAGAAATAACCAGTTACTTTAAGAATAGTGACTGCCTGAAATATTTTCTATCCAATTTCAGATAATAACAGAGAGAGAAGGATAAATGGAATTTCCTTCTTTAAACATAACACTTTAGATTTGTTCTTGTAAGTTTTTTTGTCTATAGGCCTAACGAATTTTGTTGAAATAATAGCACCCATATTCATAATCCCTTGTAGTCTATAAAATTTACATTTTCTCTTTTGGGTGTTTCATAAAAACTATATAGAATAATAATTATATGTTATTGGAAAGAAACAAAGTGTCATGTTAAGTAATGTATTCCGGTTTATTGTGTTTGTTTTATATCATGGTTTTGTTTTCACCAAGATCTACATTCACAACCTATAAATGTAGTAAAATAACATTATAAGGTTGCAAAAAGTTTTCTGAGTGATTTTATACGCAATTATGTTTTACAACCTCAACCTTTGGTGGGAAAACAGTAAGTCAGTGAAGTTTTCCTTGTGTTCTGAACATAATACATCTTAGTACCGGTGGCCGGGTGTGGAAGAGGCAGAAAGAGCACCTTGCTGTATTCAGGAAGGCAACCTGATACTAATGGACTGATTAGTTTTAGACTTGCCAAAGTGTTCAGTTTTGCTCCAAGTCCCAGGGGGAACTGATACTAGAAGGTGTGAGCAACTGAGTGCAGGGGAGGGTCTCCTTTACAACTGCATTTCAAGGTATATTTTAACAAATGTGAAATCTCATTGGAAAAACAAACCAGTGTAACACTATGACTTCAGCTCTAGAAAGATGTTACCTCACCATCAACTGGTTAGCTGTTCACTTGGAATATACAGTTACCTAACTGAGAAAGAAGGTGATAATGAGAGGGGGACTTGGCAAGAGAGTCCAGGCAGAAGGAGCTCCACAAAGGCAAACCAAATCCAATATTGACCATGTGTTTTGAGAATTAATCAATAGCTTTCCCAGAAATTACTTCCATATGTTCATTTCGCTCTCTAAGCATTTTTGTCATTTGTTCATTCATGGCCCTGAGGATGCTCTTAGAGGTATAAAGATCCTAAGACCATACAAATGAACTGTTTTGCTTTTTATTTAGTAGATTCCATATTCCCACGTCACTATATACATGGGGAAATAACTTAGACGTATCTGTATACATTAACGTTCTTTTCACACAAAGTGATAAAACATATATGTAGATTTAGCTCAGAATTTGAGCAAATAAATGGAAGTAAGTTTCTGTCCTCCATCTTTGCCGAATGCCTTTCCAATGTACACATTTATTCATCTGAGTAACGTTACTTGAGGAACTCCGTTACTTCAAGAGTATTATATGTCATGCTGTTGTCAAGACAGTGCTGTAAATGTATTTAGGATGTACTTTTGAATGATTTTCTTTTTCAGACATGTGGCAGATGCTGTTCTATGCAGCCTTTTACTTGTGGAAGAGCAACTAGTAATAATACAAGTATCTTTCCTTTAATATGAATATTAAATGCTATGGTAGAGGCTGAATACTGGAAAACTGATTAAAATGTTCTTAACTTTTCTTCCTACAGAACTTGGTTAGGAATTGTACCCAAGCTACAAGAAAAGCTTAAGTTTATGATAACACTATTAAGTACAAACTAAACATCTGGAATTGTGCAAGTTAGTGTCTTACACTGGATTCTCAGGGGCAATTTAAAGAGTCTGGACTATATAAAATGCAAATTCTTTTCTATGTTTTTCTACTTTAACTGTATCACTTTTTGGCTATTTATTAGTCTGCATGAGAAACAAAAGATTCTAATAATTTATTTTAATAGCTAAATATTTAAATAGCAAAATAATATATCCAGTATTAGTAAAAGACAGAATTTTTATATTTGTTTATCATTTTTATCTTTTCACTTGGGCACCTGAATGCCTTGCATATATTAAATATTCATTTTATTTGCTGAATAAATTATTTCATTCTTCCAATTAAGCACTGTCAGTCTGATTTAAGAAAGCTAACTTCAAAGTTTATCACTCTCCTGGTTGTTAGCTCTACATATGGACAACTGAGACATATTTAAAAGATTCTTTAACTTTCTTCACCTTATCCATAATTTCTAAGGAAATATAAAACTTCTATGAAAATCAAAAATTGCTACCATAAATATTGTCTTTTCTGTAAATCTGGCTTTATTTGCATGTTTCTCCAAAATGAATTTTAACCTAGATTTGTATTAAAACTAGAGATAAAGCTTACCAGAAGAACAAAGGAGCCCATAAGATTAATGCTGAAACATTTTAGAAGAAACTGCTAGGGCAGAGACTATTCTATAGGGAGGAATAGGGAGAACTCTCTTGCTTTGACCCTAGTGTTTCATGTGCGAACAGGAATGAGTGCCCAGGTAATCAGGAGTTCTATAAGTAAATCCATATTTCTGTGCACATCGCCTATCAGTTAACAAAATATTTGCTTAGGTCTAATTACTTACAAAAGATTGAGCAAAAAATAAATAGGGATGCCTCCTACTTCCTAATTAAACCACCAGGTTGCATGTTATGTGAATTTTCTTCCTTAAAGACTGTTCTTGAAATCCATTTTGATCTTACGTTATCTGTAAGAGTTAGGTCAGAGTGTCCTGCCCAACCCAATGAAGTCTGTTTCAACATCTGTGTGACGATTGCATTTTCCTCACTTGAGATTTGTTCAGATGTTTAGCAGAAAGGAATTTAAGAAAAATGGTATCTGTTTCATATTGGTTTTTCAGTCTTAAGACAGCAAGTCAACACACCACCATCACCCTAAAACCAACGAGAAGAAACATCATAACCACTCATCACATTCACACACACCCTCACACCAAATGAACAAACAAACACACAAGCAGACATAAAAAACAAACCAACTGCAAAAACAGATTCTGCATCCCTAAAAACTCATCATTGCAGGGAAATTTCAGATTGACTGTGTATTGTCAAAATACACTTTCACCAGGGAGTGTGAAAGGGGCCGTACCCACCCCTCCACATCCCAGCTCCAGCACTCCTGGGACCTAGCACTCCTGCGGATGGGCGTGAGAACTCTGGCACCTCTAGCCCATCTGAGGCCCTCTGGAAGAAACATGATGTCACAGATGTTTCACTGTTTTTTCCTCATCCTCTCTATTTTCTTCTCTTGTACCTTTAAAGATTTTGCCTCTTTTTCCAGTCCCTTTTTCACGTTTTTTAAACTTCTCACATTTCTCCAAAGCTGTCTGATCCCTTGAAGTAGAGGGACAATTCTTCTGACCCAATACAAACGTTCATTCCCACTGGTCCTTTGTACTTTTTCTCAGTTTTTACTGTGGATGGGGCTTTTTCCCCCAGGGTAGACGTGAGGCTGTAAGATCATCACCTGCACTTGCTGTCTCTAGGGATTTACTGAAGAACACTAGCTATTAATTAGCATTTTATGATGTGCTTCGAGCTCTTCAGAGGAAACACACTATGTAGGTGCCAAATAGTGATAATTCAGTTCTCTTCTCTCCTTTGGGTTCTGAATGCACCAGTTCTCACACTCCTGAGGAGGAAAAAAGTCGTATTCCTTATTATACCCACCTAGAGGATTAAAATGTCAAGTGTAAAAGCTGCTACATGGGGGGAATAGTTGTACTCATTTCAAAATGATTGCAAATATTTCTCTAGAAAAAAAAAGAGCAGTCCTCGGCATAACTATCAGACGAGGAAATCTACCCGCCCTCCCGCCCCCGGAATTCTGTACAAGCCAAGCAGGAAGTAGAGCTTCTCACCTGTGTTTCACTATCTGGGAAACAACCTACCTTTTTGAAAAGAACTAACTTTAGGTTCACTTGTCTCAATGACCACCTTCGCCATACAGGAAGCCCCTATTCTAGGTACAATTTCTACCTGGTGCTAATTTTGTCATACACACAATTTGCATCTTTAATCCATTTTTTTTTCATTTAAAATATGGGAAGACTGTTTCCCTTAGCAAGGAAATTTCAGGTTTAGCTCATTTATTTTCTCTAATCATATCATTATCTTTATTATATCATAGAGGAAGCTGAAAGAAACTGTCTTTTTCCAAGGCCGGGAGATAAAGAAAGTGAAAGAGTTAGGAGGTGGGAAAATCCTAGCAAATGAGACTGAGAGCTATTGTTGCAATGATGGAACATACACAGCCTTGTAGGGTTTTGAACTGATCCGGGTCTCCAACAAGATCCAGACCTGTGTGTGTCTCAGGCATCTGGACTCTTCCTTCAATAAAGGTATGGAGGATAGAATTATGACTCATTCCTGCCTCAGTAGAGTGTTTTGAATTATATTTGTTTTTTAATTTTTTTATTTAAAAATTTCCTCTTAGAACCAATGTTTAAGATAATACCCATAGTGTTAGGGCTCTTATTTATGATTTTAAATTCTTTTTTAGTTTCTTCACTATCTGAATGATTGGATATTTTTATCCATCCATTCTCATGGTAATTAAAACGTGTATTATATTTGACTTAAATATGGAATACTAAGATTTATTCATGGATGGCATTTTAGTCTTTCCCATTTCTTTTGTTTCTATAATCTTATTCCTTTATAAGTTAAAATTATGGAAAATAAAGTGATTAGACACAGAAATTAATGTTAAAAACTTCAGAGGGAGTAAGAGGGAGGAAACATATTTAATAAGTAGGTATTGGGTACTCTGCCTAACTCTGTATATAGGTTGTTAACACAAGTGTGTGTGTGTGTGTGTGTGTATGTCTGTTTTTATTATTAAATCGAAGCAATATCTCTAAGAAGAAAACACATATGGTGATTCAAAGAGATTAAGTAAATTATTTAGGTTCATATCTAGAGTTAGTGGCAGAGCTGTGATTCAGACCCAGACCCATCTAACTCCAAAGTCCAGTTTTGTAACACGGATATACAATATACGATACCCTTCTTACTGCCACTCTGGAGTGTTACCAACAATATGCGTGTCGCTCTAAACTGACAGCAATTTTGAAAGCTGTTGTTAATTCTATTATCTGCCATTTGGGGGAGGGAGTATTACTTTACTTCTTTAATGTCAGTGTTTCATTATGTATGAGATTTCCCTTTTTCCATTGTTAAAACCTATTGCTATTATCTGTAGCCGTGGTTTAGTGAGTTTACGTTCCCCTAACATAATATGGTGAAGTATGTTGTAAAAGTTTAAGAGCAGAATACTGATTTACCCCTTACTAAATTATGTGATCGTTCTTGGCGTATGAGTCTGTTTAAAAGATTTTTGTTTAGCTGTAAAACATTTAGAGGTATTTTGTAATTTGACAAACATTGAATGTCTTATCTGGTAAAAATGGGGGTCATGTTTTATCTGAAGAAGGCTGGAGAATGTGATGGGGTAAAAGACAAGCAAACTATAGATTAAAAAATAAAACAGGGCTTCCCTGGTGGCGCAGCGGTTGAGAGTCCGCCTGCCGATGCAAGGGACACGGGCTTGTGCTCTGGTCCGGGAAGATCCCACATGCCGTGGAGCAGCTAGGCCCGTGAGCCATGGCCGCTGAGCCTGCGCATCCGGAGCCTGTGCTCCACAACAGGAGAGGCCACAACAGTACTGCAAAAAAAATAAGATGTTGACTAAGATTTCTTTGCCTTTAATGTCTAGATGTTACCTTTAAGTCCTCCTTACCCCAGATCCCTGCCCCATTGATGTCCAAAGCCTACATCAAATTTCTGCCTATTCCTGAAACGTGTTGGAATAGGGGAATGGGACAATGCACCACATGTTTTTCTTTGTAGCTCCTGACTCTCAGCTAACTTTTCCTCAATTCATGAAAAATGTTGCCATTTCTCTTGATATTATTTATATGGACATATAAGCACACATGTATTCACAAATCCTTTTTTTCTATTAATGGCCATATATATTATTTTATTATAGACTGGGCACTCAATTTGAGGTTAAGTAATCCCCAGAGCTATCTACTACTGTTCACTGAGTTAGTCTCTTAAAACTCTATTAAATTTAGTTAGCAATCAGTGTCAAGTCAGTGCAATTAATAATAGTCCTGGGCATTAACCTAAGCTACTGAGGGGGAAAAAAATTGAGAGTCAGATGATTTGGAGGACCACTATTCCTAATGTGTTGTTCACAATTAGAAGCAGCACATTTTTATAGGAACAAGAGATCTAAAAAAGGATTTCCCAAGTCAGCCTTAGGTTTAAAAGCATGTTTCCCTAGAAACCAGGAAAAAAAAAATGCACAAAAGTATGGATGGTTTAGACTGTCTCTTTTTGGCTGGGGGAATTGGGGATTTTGTTGCACTCTAGCAATTCCAGGCCTAGGTTTCATAACGCTTTCCTTCTCTCTCTCTCCCATGAGGATATAAAGCCATTGGGATAGGTTGCTAACACAATCTATTTTTATCTCTCTCGAAAGACTAGAATTATTGTCCTACAAATCTAAGCTTTGCTTTTTTGACATCACTATAGATGTCAAGGTCTTTTGATTCTTCCCACATCTATTTATTCCTCTGTGCCACGAAAAATAAGTTATATTGACATTAAGCAACAATTTCAACATTTTATTAAAAATCTTACACAGAAAAAGACACCTAAAGATCCTCCTTTAGGGATTTCCTTGCACTGTTTTAAAGCTTTATATATGTTTATTAAAGGAGATATAAATATGGTGAGTCAGAAAAATGTTGGTCTTTTAAAATGATATTGTGTCAAGCAGTCACCCTGATTGCTAAAAAGAAATTCTGCTGGGGATTAACACACACACACACACACAGTTTAATATCATTTCGCCTGCAAGGCCACTCACAAGCATTAATACGTTATGGCTCAGGACAGGAAAGAAACATCACAAAAGACAGGGAAAATGATTTAATCCCAGTGTCTTTCTGGCTTAAGAATACTTTCTTTTTTTGTGTGTTGCTGGTTTTGAACGTCAGAGTTTTTGCTGGAATAAATGATTAAAATATCATAATTCCCAATTTTAGTCTTTCTACTTGCTTGTTGGAAGGTCTGTTAAACTAGGGACATCTCTCTTTTTTTTTCTTCCTCTGTCTGCTCTCAGTGTTCATATCTTTACTGCTTGCTAGCCAGTAAAGAATCATAATCTATTTTTCCCTCTGACCCAAATAATTTCATATATGAAATCCAATTATAAAAAATATATATATGTCAAGTACAGTCTTGAAGGAGAAAGAATTCAACTCTCACTCAGGCAGCCAAATGGGTGAATGGGGACAAGGTTGGGACAGGCCTACTTTTATTCCTAGAGCGTTCTTTCTAGAGTTTACGCTAAGGAATATTGCTAAATAAGAAGTGTTAAAAAATTAAAAGATAATTGGAGAAGGAGTTCTGGGATTTGTGTTATAAACCTTGCTATATACCATACAGAAGTATGTAACTGTTAGCTATTATCTGTATATAAGCCTCAGGTGTTTAGCATGAACTCACAGTCTCATCTTTGAATTCATCATGCTTTTTCCTTACATTAAATCACTGGGTCATGGCAAGGGGAGACCCACCTGCCAAGGCCCAGTCTGCATTCTTACATCTTCTCACCTTCCATAGTGTTTTTTTTTTAATTTATTCTTAAAAAAAAAAAAATTGACAGTATTTCACAATTGTTACTGTCTCCTACTGACTACAGGGTCATTTACGTCTCCTCAAATACTTTATCACACAACCTAGTTCTAATATAGAATAAAACATATTTTTGATTAGGAACACAAATTTGACCAAATTAAAGGAAAATAAAAATGAGTATTATTAAGGGCATTGTTTACAAGAAAAGCACTTCTAGTTATTTAATATTGACCTTGAAATTTCTGATAATAGAAACAATAGAGGATTTATGAACTCTTTATAAATTATAACAATACAGGAATTCCAAGCACTTACGGAATCTCCTAATGATTTTTTTTCTCTTCTTCCCATTCTTTATTGATTATCTAACAGTAAATTTAGTAACTGGTAAATATTTTTCACCGTGCTAATCTAAAATGTAATGAAAGATTTTCTACTTTAATTTTTGTTTAACTATTAAATGTTTTTGTTTCATTTTACTCTTTTTATTTCATTAACAATTTTTTGAAAAGATTAATAGCACAGAAAACCATTATTTCTGATTATTTTTAAGTTCATATTTTTCTAAAGTCTGTATTCTTCATGAATAGAACAAATATCAGCATGGTTGGGGAATAAAATTAATTACTGTGATTATATGAAAGAACTTCTTGCCTCTCGGTAATAACAACAGATTTATCACTAAGACATCTCATTTTCCATAACTAATTAAACTACTATATAAAAGGAATCAATTGTATGTGAGAAGTCATACAAATTGACCCAAGTTGCAGCCATATTTATTAGATGAATGCTTTTACTTTTTTCAAAAGCACTTTCAGATATACCCCATGTAGCACATGTGGGCCATGATTTAGGTTAACAGCAACCAAATATTTGTTTAATGATCATCAGTTACCATGTAAAAGCACAAAAAGTTTCCTTATGTTCTGAGATATAAAAGAAGGAAGTAAGGCAACCTGTACTTTATTATTTTGTATCATATGCAAAGCTGTTTCTAAACTTTAAATCCAACTGAAGGCAACTGCTGGAAAAATATCATTACACTGTACCTTAAGCTACAAAAACCAATTTAATGGTGACATTTTATTTTGTTCAGATGGTCTACTCTTTTGTTTAAACCGGTAAAGCCTATGGAAACTGTATCTGGATGAAATCACTGGAAGGTGAAGGCCCATGACCAAAAACATTCTTTAAAGATTACGGGGTTACAGTCGAATGGGATAACAGCAGTAACAAGAGCAAAGGTCTCCCAAAGACAGGAAGTAATATTGCATCATTCATATACACAGCCACACTTTTCCTTTTCTTAGAGAGGGATAGAAAGTTTATTATTCAAAATATCAATACATAAACCATGAACATTACTTTTAAATCACATGTAGCATGCTTTTCAGGTCAGCCTATTTCTATTTTTTAAAAGAAATAATCATTTCTCTAACCTCTCCAGGTCAAAAATGTTTAATAAAAATTTCTTCAAGGGCTTCCCTGGTGGCGCAGTGGTTGAGAGTCCGCCTGCCAATGCAGGGGACACGGGTTCGTGCCCCGGTCCGGGAAGATCCCACTGTGCCGCGGAGCGGCTGCGCCCGTGAGCCATGGCCGCTGAGCCTGTGCGTCCGGAGCCTGTGCTCCGCAGCGGGAGAGGCCACAGCGGTGAGAGGCCCGCGTACCATAAAAAAAAAAAAAAATTTCTTCAATTTTAACCATTTTATTTACTATTCCTGAATTAAAATGAAAACAAGAAAATTGTCTATGCTTTTATATATATGTGTGTGTATGTTTATATATATGTGTGTGTATACTGATATATATCATTGATGTGTATATATATATATCTCAATGTTATGATCAAAATTTGAAAAGCAAGCAAAATTCAACACTAAAGCTCATCTAGCTTTTTCAAAAATGAGAGTATTTTACCTCAGAGAGACAGTTTTTTAAAAAAGAAAACAAAAACTACTCTTGATGTGAATCCAGTGGTCATAAATCTTTATCAGAAAAACTTTGGAACCAGATTGTTTAATCTAGCACCAACCTTTACTGAATGTGATGGTAAGCAGCAATCTCTCTCCCTCTCTTACTAATTTTTATTTTTAAATCATTCGTCTTAACTGGTAACATGCATTTGTTCATTCATTTACTCATTCATAATTTATACGTTATCCCTGGAAAGGACTCCCTATAAAAGTTATAGATAACAGAAAACCACTGACTTAAATAGTTGATAAAAACAAAGAGAGAGAGCAATCCCGGTTAACATTGTTACTGTGATATGAGCATTAAATGAAGATCCAAGTTTCATTGCATCTAAGAACCTAGCAAAGTGCCTCTGTAATGACCTTAAATGCAGTAAACTAAGCACCTGCTGTGGATTGAAGTTATAACCTTTACATAAGTGTGACAGCCTTGCCGCTTAGGAATGACTCCCAGGTGGTCCTGGCGCAGCCTGGTCACATCTGCTAGGTCTTAGAAAGATGGGGGTAAGGGTTCTGCATGCTGGCTTTGTGCCACATGATCTTGCTGAAAGCTTTGTACAAATAAGGAATGCAAAAACTCCCAAGATGTGGAGAAGAGAGAGTTCCAAATTAAAAATACAATATTGGGTGCCTCCAATAGGTAACTTTTCCTCTGTGGCCCTAAATTTTCCTGACTCTTAAATGAGTTTGTTGGGCTAGATCATTTCCAAAGATTTGCTCTTCTGTCAGAATTCTTAGCAAGAATTTCATCTCACCACTGGTAGCTTACATTGAGTCTATCATTTATTCATTCAACAAACATTTCCTTTAGGGCTTGATGAATATAGTCTCTATCTGCTTTGGGCTCAAAGTTTTAGCAGGAGAGACAGAAATGTAAACAGACTATTAAAGAATAGAAAATATTACTATAATACTTTTATTCACAGTCATGTTGAAGGAAGCATGTAAGCCTTTTGGTGCGGTTAAGAAAGCAGCTGTCTTGAATAAGAATTCAGTATGTAATCACCATCAAAGGAAGAAAAGGAGAAGGCCATTTCTGGTAAAGGCCACATGAAGGCAGGAGGTGAGGAAAGGGTGGTAAGTGAAAAAGAGTTCTTAGAAGTTCAATGATGTTGGAATGCACTGAAAATGTGAAAGTGGCTTTAAAAGTAGATAGAGGCTAGGTCATAAAGAAATTTCATGAAAGTCTGTATAGTTCAGTGTTTAGGGTCATGGACCCAGAGTCCAATGCCTGGAATGGATTTCTGACTTAGTCATTATATGGTCTGCATCTTACAAAAATGTATTTAATACCTCTTAACATCAGTTTCCACATGTGCACAAAGGTGATTAGATTTCTCCCTTATAGAATTATGCTAAGGAGTAAATTAAATAACTCATACTAAAATTGAAACTTCAACTACACGACAAAAACTGAAAAATGCAAAATTGTTAATTGAGGTGCCAAATCATCACATGTAGATTTTTAAAGGGAATTTCTGAACACTGGTAATCCTTTGAAATTGCTTACACTTTGAGACTGTTTATTAGCTGAGTGCAAAGAGAAAGGAGGAGGTTTTATGAGGAAATTGTGTTAAAAAGAGTAGTTGCCAACCTCTGGGCATCCATTCTAACAGGAATAGGGGGTGAAGTGGTACTACCTGCATCACCTCAACCCTAGAGAGGGGAGCTGCAGGTGAGAGGGCCCCAGCTGGGGACATCTGAATCACTCACATAGGCACTCCAGTAAAAGCAGTCAGCTTTTACGATCTTCCAGATCCAAGGTACCAACCAGCCCTCCAGCCTGAGGCTGACCTGAGCTGGCAGTTGGAATAAGATCTGTTGCTAAGTCAGGCTCATCTTTGCACAGGCTCCGGACGCGCAGGCCCAGCGGCCATGGCTCACGGGCCCAGCGTCTCCTCGGCATGTGGGATCCTCCTGGACCGGGGCACGAACCCACGTCCCCTGCAGTGGCAGGCGGATTCTCAACCACTGCGCCACCAGGGAAGCCCTAAGTCAGGCTCATCTTAAATGGAGTCGTATATTCTAATTCTAAATGGAGGCTGTGTTTTGTGACCTAAGGTGATCAAAGAGCTATTGTTTACTTAAGAAAGGGCAGAGAATTCATGGGCTTGTCAGAGGTTTCTTTCACAGACAGGAAAATATAACCTTCATAGACAGTGCTTTTGAACAGGAGACAAAAGTGAAGTCTCATTTTGATGTTACAAGCAAACTTGTTCCACATACCAGTTTAACATTAAAGCACCAAAAGGAGTGATTGGTACCCAGTGAGTGATTAATTTTTGTGGTGTGAGCAGCTGTGCCGGGCTATGAAGTGTGTCCTGGAAAAACTGGGAAGCCATTATAAGGAGAGCGATATGATCAGATAGTTTCGAGATAGTTTTGAGCTGAGGTTTGGACAAATGTGCTGGGAGAGGAAGAAGAAATTCAAGGAGGTCATTTAAAAAACGATTTAATATCTTCTAAAAGAAACGTTAATGCTTGTAATGAAGGCAGTAGGCCAAGTGGATAGAGTAGATTTGGTAGGTATTTAGCAGGTAGAATATAGGACTCAGGAACATATAATGGAATGTGAAAAATGAGGATTATATGACTTTTCTGGTTTTCTGACTTGAGCAATAAGAAATAAGTGAAGAGGGATCCGTATTTTATTTTCAGTATCTTGAGTTTGGGATCTTTCTGAGAGTTTCCGATAGACATCTGCAGTTGGAAATCATCCATGAGCATGGGTCAAGACTATATTAGAAATAAAAAATGAAAATTATATTTATTTAGGTAGCAGTAGCGTGCATGAGAACACCTATGAATAATATCTATAAAAGGAGAAAAGAAAGTCAATGGTAGATCATATCATACTGTATCTAAGAGTAATCTCAGATAATTTTGCAATGATTTTCAGTATGTTTTAGCTTCATTCAAGTGAAATATTACAAGTCTAACACATAAGACCAAAAAATATGGAGCCAATTAATTGGGGAGGGGAACATGAGGAGGTCCTTCCCTGGACAGTCAACCTTCACCCAATTTGAAGACACCTCCCTTTCTGCAGAACACTCAGGACTAACAGGAACAACTTGAAAGTCACTGATCTTGTATGATCTTCCCATATTTTTTGTGCTTTATTGAGGTATAACTAATATTACAAAAAAAATCACAAGACGACATTTAGTGCATATAATTTGATGAGTTTGGAATATGCACACACCACCTATTAAACCGTCACAACACTCGAGGTAAGAAACAAACTTATCACTTTCAAAAGTTTCCTTCAACCATTTTTTGTTTCCTGTATGTTTATTTTGTGGTTAGAACACTTAACTTGAGATCTACCCTCTTAACAAAATTTTATGTCAATAGTGCTGAATTGTTAACTGTAGACACTATGTTGTACAGCAGATTTCTAGAACTGATTCATCTTTCATAACCTAAGCATTATAGCCATTGAGCACCAGCTCCCCGTTTCCCCTTCCCTTGCCCCATCGTCTTCCCATTAATGTACAAGGAACTGATAATAAAAGAATTTATGTGATCTGTTTAAAGTTGTACACATTCCAGATGCACTTATGTATAATTATAGAATTCAATAGTGGTAGGGTCAAAACTTAAGTCTCTTTATCTCTTAGAACCATATAGTAGATGACTTTTATAGGACACTCTGTGGGTCTCTACACCTGCTCCTCCCATAGCTCAGGTCCCTGTTAAAACTTAAGAGAAAACTTCAATATAATCAAGTGGCTTTGAAACGACTCTTCCTACTCCAATGCTCTGTTTATTTTGTTAATAGGAAGGCATGCTCCTGCTTCAAACATTTTTAAATTAATCTTTATTAGAGTACAGTTGATTTACAATGTTGTGTTGGTTTCTGCTGTACAGCAAAGTGAATCAGGTATACATATACCTATATCCACTCTTTTAGATTCTTTTCTCATATAGGTCATTAGAGTATTGTTCACTACTCTACAGAGTTCACTGTGCTTTACAGTAAGTTCTTATTAGTTATCTAATTTATATATAGTAGTGTGTATATGTCGATTCCAATCTCCCAATTTATCCCTCCCTCCCTTTCCCCCTTGGTAACCATGTGTTTTTCTACATGTGTGACTCTATTTCTGTTTTGTAAATAAGTTCATTTATACCATTTTTTTTTAGATTCCACATATAAGCAATATCATATGATATTTGTCTTTGTCTGATTTCAAAAGTTAAAAATATATAGATTATATAATAAAATGTCTTCCCTTACCTTTATGCTTCAAAAGCAACTAAATGAGACTTTTTAATGTATCATTCTTATGTAACTTTCCCCATTTTTGATATCTTTTCTCTATAGTCTAATCTTTTTTTTGTTTTGTTTTATTTTTGGCTGCGTTGGGTCTTTGTTGCTGCGCGCAGGCTTTCTCTAGTTGCAGCGAGCGAGGGCTACTCTTTGTTGTGGTGTGCAGTCTTTTCATTGCAGTAGCTTGTTGTGGAGCACGGGCTCTAGGTGCGCGGACTTCAGTAGTTGTGGCACGTGGGCTCAGTAGTTGTGGTGCACGGGCTTAGTTGCTCCACGGCATGTGGGATCTTCCCGGACCAGGGCTCGAACCCATGTCCCCTGCATTGGCAGGCAGATTCTTAACCACTGTGCCACCAGGGAAGTCCCTATAGTCTAATCTTTATGCACCAATTACAGTGATCTTTTCAAAATGTAAGATCATATCACCTCTCCATTTACAATCTTCTTATGAATTCTTATTACAATTGGGGGGAAAAAAGCAAATTTTTCCCATGGATCTTAAGACCCTAAATGATTTATACCTGCCTACTTCTTTGGCATTATCTCACTTTATGAGACCCCTCATTCACGACTTTTATTCTTAAACCTATCAAACATGCTATTTTGACTTAGGCCATTGTAGTGATTCTACCTTCTTTCTAAATGTTCTTCCCCCTCTCTTCTCATGGTAGACTCTGAGAAGATAAAATTCTTCAGAAATCAACTTAAATGTCCACTCCTAGGAGCAATATTTTTTTTTCTATCTTCTCTCCATTATAACTTTAGTATACAACTTTGGACAGAGAGATTTGAGTTCCACTCTGTACTCTGCCACTCATTTGCTGTGTAACTTCAGGCCCATAACTTTTCTGGTCCTTTTCAAACCTGAAAAATAGGGATGACATTGGATTTATTGTCAGGGTGGTTGTGAGGTTAAGAGTTCAATAAGTGGAGACTGTTACTTGTGTTAATCTGTGTCATCTTAACTCAAAAAGAATTTAAGTTGCATTTCTTTTATTAGAGTTTAAAGATAAGGAAAACTAGGAATATGAATATCTTAATGGAAAATGATTTTAAAGGAAGATTAAGGTTTCTAGTTCACCTGCCCCACGCAGGACTTGCCATTAATTAATTAATTATCCATTAATGTTTACTGTATATCAGGTACTGACTTTAGTCCTTGGAAGAGTAACAGGGACATACATACTCTATAGAGGAAATAGGTATATTGTTATATTGTAATATATATTAGTACAGGTAAGTGCAATATTTTATGGGAGCATAGAGTAAGGAAGAGAAAGTTTTATATAGGTTCAGTTTGATTTGGTTCTCAGATGTTGAACAGGTGTTCAACACAAACAGAGGAAACATCATTCCAAGCAGAAAATTATGGATGGAACCTCAGCCAATTGTAACACTGAGGAGTATGCAATGAAAAGGTTCAGAAGGTAAAGTTTTAAGGAATAGGCCTCAATGAAGTCTAATGCTTCTGAGGTTAAATAGTTTAAAATTTTTGAAGTGGTTATAAGATTTGAATGTGCAGGTAAATTTTTCAAGAAGTATTGCCTGACACTGATACAGGCAGAATGCAGATTCTGTGTGTGAGGAATGAATGAAGTTAAAAATGGAAAACAAAGGGTTAAACTACTATTTCAGAAAGGTTGACGTCTGAAAGGAGAGAGTGAGTGAAACATGTAGAGACTGGAATATTGATGGGAAAAATGTATTAAAATGGAGGAAAGTTCAAACTATAAGGGAAGAGGAAAAGCTAGTATAGAGAAGATGTTTGAAAACAAAAGCAACAAGGTTAATAGCCTAGGAAGAATTGTTCAGGGACCCTTCTTTTGTGTCTGGAAAAAGATGAAGATGCCAATTTTAATTGAGAGGTTGTGAATTGAATAGCTGTTATGTAAACTTACAAGGAAGACTCTTTCTCAACCATTTTTTCTCTAGAGCCCTTTTGTCCTTTTTACCTTGGGTCCACTTGGATTGTATGCTACAAACATAAACTCTTCTATTAATGTGGAGTAGGCATCCACACATAGTAACTTGCTTCTGCCTTGGAAGACACCATTATTATTACAGACCCACTCAAAATAAAGGTCTGAGGAACATGACAAATTAAGAACGCCAGACTGTGAGGAAGGATAAATCTGACTTAAAGGAAGCCAGCCAGACAAAAGAACAGACCATAGCTATTCTAATTTCAGCAATAAGAGTCTTTAATGTTACTGTAGAGCTAGTGTCAGTATCAGTGATCATGGAAAATTAGTTCCTTACATTCTTTCAGGGATACTTTGGCTTCTTTACATAAAATTCCTTGGGAGGACTCCAGATGTCACAGTTGGTATATGTAAAATTTTGTCATTTCTTCTTGCTTGATTAACATGAACCCCTGAATTATATGCTGCACTATAAAATGTTGCAGCAGTGGTATCCTGAAAATGTAATATAAGCTGAAAATCAGGCCATACATCTTTTATTAATTCCTCAGAATGCTTCAGTAATAAGGTATATTTTTATGAGGAAAAAAATTATTCAATATGTAACATGTCAATGCTTAATACTAAATGGGAAAATGCTTTATGAATTCTAAGGTGCTAGTCATATAAGAAGCATTATATACTCGTGGAGACAGAGAAATAATTAAGATATATTGACTATCACCAGTACTTTAGAAAAATAAAAACTCACTTAAAAGGCAACTCAGTATCAAGAGAAATGTCCGAATGATCGAACATCACAAAATTTTAACAGTATTGCTAGGGCAGTAGAATTTTCAAACCTCCAAATCCTGTTATTGAAACAATGGTCTTGGTGAGATTGTAAACTTATACATTGTGAAAGAAATGAACAACACAGAGATAAACGAGAAATTACAATCAAAGAAGAACAAAATCATAAATTTGTTTTTTATAAACATGAAATAAGTTCACTTCCTCTGTGGTTTAGTTTTCTTCCATTTGAATTGACTCCAACCTAATGGTACTCAAATTAGCTACACACCAATAGTTAGATTTAACCCTTCTCAGAATGTCTCTGTTTATTTTGGGCCCAAAAGGTCTATACAAAATTTAAGGGATGATGGAGAGAAGGCACATATCTCCATTATTTGTTCATGGCCTATGCTTCATTATAATACACAAAATATTATCTCTTCATGCATAAGTACCCTAAATTATGCATCCAAAGTTTGCCTTATTTAAAAGAAGTGAAGGCAGCTGTAAAAAAGAGCTTCCCAAGTATTTGTGCATCAAAAATACATATTCATGATGGAAAATTATCCACCAAAAACGTGCTCTTTTCAAGGGGCAACATAATTTAGCAAAAGTTAAATCCTGTCTTCCTCATACTCTTTTATTGTGTTACTCCTGGTGCGACACAGCGGGGCATTTAGTGGAGATCCTTGAAATTTTGCTCTGTTTGAATGTTTAAACATGTTGAACATAAGAACCGAATTCTAAGGATGTACATGACTGAAACATAAGGCAGCTGCAGACTGCTAAGAACATTTATCAACACATTTAATCTGCAATTCATTTCACATCTCATGTATAGAACATCGTGTCTATTGCATAGCATTTAGAATGAAGTATACTTGAAGTCCATTATGCTTTCTTAAGTAAGAAAAATGACATATACTCTATGAATTTTAAGGTTCTATTTAGGATGCTAAAATAATTTTATGAAAAGAAAAATATTTTTGAAGTATAGGAATAAATAAGCCTGCTTTTCAATTACACGTCTTGGGAATTCTCTTGCTTTGAAATGTAAGGCAGTCTGAATGAGTGTAGGTGCTGCAATGAAGCTTATGTGACTCAGTTTTGTACTTTGATATATTTGGGCGTTAGTTGCAAAGAGTCACAAATAACGCCTGAAACCAGGAAGCTAAAGCCCTGGCTTCTCCACTTCCTACATATACATCCTTTTTGAGCCTCAGCTTTCTTATTCTTGAATGGGGAAAAATATCTATGCCTAGCCACAGTTTCGTGTCTTAAATTAGGTAGCATATAATAAAGCTTTGGGTAAACAGTAAAACACTGATCAAATGGGACAGCATATTATAATTCAAATTGCTGGTAATTGAATCAACAAGTGGACTCAGAACAGTGCAAAGGCTATGAGACCTTTAAGATGCAAATAATTTTTTACCTCAATTTTACCGAATGGCTAGATTTGAGGGTAAATGAATTTATATTCTTTGCTTCATAGCTAGGTGGAAGAAAAATAGACGCAGGATAGCTTGCAAGTTGCATGAAATTCATCCCAAATGATTATTGCTGTTATTATTCCTCCTCATTTTTATTTTTTCTGATCATTGATTAGAAAATTATAGCTTTCTGTGCATCATATTTTTGGAAAAATGTTCTAAAACTTAAGTTCTGACACAAAGATAGTGCTGTATTACTAGTTTCTTAATCTGTTAAGAAAACAAAGCCAAACTTCTATTACTTTATTGCCTTTCAATCTGCATCTGTGATTATAACACATTTCTTTAAATTAATTAAAAAAACTCTAAGCCGAGAATTCTTAATATTTTGAAAATTAGAATTCCTAGCATTATTGAGTTGATGAAAACCCTCTCTAATGCCTCTGAAAAGTTATGTGTAACAAAGATTTAAATTTTATTAAATAATTTGGAGAAAATTTTATTTCCTTAAGATTATTAGAGTTACATGAGGAAATTAGAAAACTGATATTGAATGCAAAGATTGTTTTCTTTCTGTACCTCTGCTGACATTGTTTCTCCCCACACCATTATCTTGAATCATATCTACTTTCATCTTGACTAGGGTTGAAAGTATTTATTGGCCACCTGCTACAAAGGTTACTGAAGTTATGTTTATTTGTTTGCTTGAAAAACTACTTGAGTTTTTAAGGAAGAGTTTTAGGACATTGCAACTCATAATTACAATCTTTGTTTTATTATAAAGAAATAAAGCACAAATGAAGTGTAATGATCAGCATTCTGTGGAGAATTTCTTTTATATCAACAGATCCAGTGTGAATTCTTGCTCTTAATGGTTCAGTAGCTACGCTCTCTTTTTCAATACTTGACACAGAATGTTTAGAAATATGAGTATGTGTTTTTAACTGCAACTAACTTAACATCTTACGTGACCGTTTTCCCCTGAAATCACAGCAACTTTCTGCAACAGAACAGTGAGTCACATGTTGAAAATGTAATGGGTCTTTAGAGGATTTTTATAGAGAGCAAACATGAAATTATATATATATATATATATATGGATAAAATAAAAAAGCAGGTGCTGGGAGGGTGATGGTATTAGTGCTAAACACTCCAAAGAATAGTAAGAGCTAGAACATGTCAAGTGAAAATGTGAAACCTGAAGGATAACCAGCAGAGAGGTGGGAGGACTCATAACCATGAAGCCCACAGGATAGGCTCTTTCCTCAAGGAAATGCAAGGCAAAATGCAAGAATTCTAAGCTCCCATGTGGGCAATCGCAGTATGTAAATTGAAAAATGTATGATTCTGTTACAATATTTTACAAAATATAATCAAAATTAAAAAGTAAATGTTCACCCTATTTATTTGTTTCTATGATTTACATAGCAACAAAGAACTGCCTTGACTAATAACCTTTTTCTCTAAATTAATGGCATCAATATGTTAAATAATAATTAAGTAAAATGTTTTTTAAGTATTCATTTCTCCTCTTTAGAGAGGGACAAAATAAAAACTGCTTCATATGTTAAATGAACAATTAAGACATGTTCCTTTTACCAAAAAGCTGCAAAAGGAAAATCACTCTCTCGGTGTAAATGTGAGGTATTGCTTTCTCATTTTACAAACTCAGAATCTTCCTGTGCATGAAATGTTTCTGTGTTTAGAAGATGAACAATTATTCATATAATTTAAATTGTCATCTTTCAACATCAGTCAGTGGAAGTCTAGGACTAAAATTCAAGTACACTTAGGCCCAAGTTACTCACCAAGATGATTCCCTCATTTCATTTCATACATACGTATGTATTTATTTATCTGTTTATTTCCTATCAGGATATAACATAAGTGGATTTTTTTGCTCAGTAGTTGTGTTTTCTCCTAATGATTGATTGACTAATATATTTGAGAAGAAATTGAGAACTAGTTAAACATGTTTTTTCATATTTATAATCAAATATATTTATATTCTCAAGTCAGAACACCCCAAATGGATGTTCAGCAGTTTGTGATACTAACTTACATTTATAATATATCAATCAATCAAATAGGAACACTTGAGATTGTATCTTTATCTAGAAGAAATGACTCATTTAAACAAAATGTTTTTTAGCTTTGTGTTTTAAAGATTATTGCAAAAAAATTCAATAAAAATTTTTTACATATTCAAATAACTTGAAATTTTGTAAAATAAGTACTACTTTTGGTTTTTCATAGATACTAAAACAAGGCAAATATTCCTCCTCTAAATATTAAGTATTTCACTATCTCTGAGATCCATTAACTGATATCAGCAACTTCCCTAGATTTTGCCCTGTACTCAAATCTTGATCACCCGTGATAGAACAGAGAAGCTGCAGAAATGAAGTTTGAAAATTGTCATACATATCTACATAGATGTGGAATGTATTTGTATGTAATAGAAAGAGTATATTCTGTGCTTAAGGAAAAAATGATGCAGGAAAAGCTGGAAAATTGCCACTTTTCTATTCTCCATCCTTCCTGATATTTCATAGCATTTGTTCATCAGATTTATTCAGTGGTATTAGGTGTTTTGTTATGAATCTGAGATTGAGACCCACTTATTTTTGATACCAAAATTCATGTCTATTTATGTAAGATGTACAAATCAGTATAGTTGGTGTCTGAAGACCTGAGTTTGAGTGTCCTGGTTTTATTCCTTATAGCTGACATTAGCCAAGTCACTTAGGGTCCATTTGCCTCAGGTTTTTATCATCATAGTGGGTATAAGATTTAAATTACAAAATTGATTAAAGATTAAATAAGTCTTTCTAACGTGGTACAAATGGGGATCTGTTTGTTTGTGCACCCCTACAAAGCACTGAAGTGACAATACAGATATTAAATGTAAATAAAGCCAAATATATCATGGTTATTTGTTTAAGTTGTATGAAAAAAAATTCAGATTTTTGTTTTTTAATTGAAAATTTTACTCAATGAGTTTTTAAAAAGCTTTACAAAACACAACTATGCAGTTACATATATCAATATATTAATGTTTATTAAACACCAAATATTTGTAAAATTTAAATCTTTCTAGTTGGTTGACATTAGACTCTTAGTTTTACATGGTAGAATTTTTATTATTTTATATCTAGCCAATTCAAAGTTAAATGGTTAAGAGACGATGGAACCTCCTTAGTCATTTACTTAATTGCAGTGTGTGGCACATAAATACTCAAAAGTTGATGAATGACTCCTGTATTAATGTAGAACTCCAACTCTAGAGTTTTCTTTGGGCATTCAAAATGGAATAATAGATTCTACCATATTTAGACTTTATCCATCTTCCAGCTCCCAAGTTGACTTGACTCAAAAATCCTAGACGTCTGAGTATCTGATTTACTTTTATAGGCATATCTTTATAAGCATTGGGGATTAGAAACAAGAAAGGTGGTTATTTTCTGCTTTTTAAGTATTTTCCTCCCCATAGGAGAACTGAACAAGTTGTGAAGTGTGTGAAATAATTTTAGAATATCATCTCAAACATCCTTACATTTAGGCATCTCATTCACAAGTGTTAAATCTACTTTAAGGGCTGAATTGTCAAGGAGCACATAAATTGGAGAGCTGCCAAATTTCCACTTCAGCTTATGATGTGTAGATGGGACATGTATCCATATGACCTGCATGAATCAGCATTCAGCTGTCTCACAAGCTATTTCAGCCATTGCCTATTGTCAACTAGGTAAGAAAGAATATTCATTAGAATGAAAGTTGGAGTATATTTTGGTTATAACATTGGTTAAATCTTTTTTTCTAATCCTTCTCCTATATACAAAAGAAGAAGAGATGGTTTAGTCTTGAATATCAGAAAAATACAACTTATAACTTTTTTAACTTGCTTATAGTTATAATTTTTTTAATTATCAAAACTTAGTTCTAAACTTTAAGTAGTAAACTTAAGAGTATTTTTTAAAATTATATACAAATATAGTGTTAAGATGCCTCAGGCCAAACTGTAAGGAGAAATTGCCCAGAATGAAATTTCAGAGATTATCTCTCTAAAAAATATGTCCTCAAGTGGGGAAATGAGTTTATTAACTGTTGCTGTCACTAACTCAGATCCCTTTACTGAACTCAACATTTAGTGTATGACACTATCTCTTACACCTTTTAAGTTATTGTAAAGTCGTTATAAAAATCTCTTATTATTCAAGCATCTGTTGACCATGTAGAAGTATTAAATTATCATATGTTATTTCAAATATATTTGTTCAATAAGTTGTAAAATATTAAATGAAGTAGTTCTTTTAAAGTAAAAAAAAGCATGTTGTAAGATAAATTTTATACTCTCATTTGAAAGGAATGCATTCAAATTATTTAACCTATCTGATGTCTGTATAAAATTATATTTATTTTTATCTTGAACTTCCTGTTGGAACTTTTAAACATCTTCAGAAAGACATATTCATCCCTACTCAACAAATTCATTTTAAAAATTAAGAATGAGAGTTCTCATATTTCTACCATACTCTTACTTTAAAAATATCTTCCACATTGTAATCAAATTTAATTCTCTATCAAAAAGAATTAATACAGTAACCACACTGTCCACTAATTTGTGGTAAATATTCAATGTGGTAAAATGAGAAGTACTATTGACACACCAGTGTGATGCCAGATAAACTGATCATTTTTTTTAACATCTTTATGAGAGTATAATTGTTTTACAATATTGTGTTACTCTCTGCTGTATAACGAGATGAATCAGCTATATGTATACATATATCCCCATATCCCCTCCCTCTTTTTTTTTTTAACATCTTTATTGAAGTATAATTGCTTTACAGTTTTGCATTTGCTCCTGCTGTATAACAAAGTGAATCAGCTATATGTATACATATATCCCCATATCTCCTCCCTCTTGCATCTCCCTCCCACCCTCCCTATCCCATCCCTCTAGGTGGTCACAAAGCACCAAGCTGATCACCCTGTGCTATGCGGCTGCTTCCCACTAGCTATCTATTTTACATTTGGTAGTGTATATATGTCAGTGCCACTCTCTTACTTCGTCCCAGCTTACCTTTCCCCTTACCATGTCCTAAAATCTATTCTCTACGTCTGCGTATTTATTCCTGTCCTGCCCCTAGGTTCGTTAGAACCTTTTTTCTTTTAGAATCTATATATACGTGTAGATATAACGGTATTTGTTTCTCTCTTTCTGATTTACTGCACTCTGTATGACAGACTCTAGGTCCGTCCACCTCAGTACAAATAATTCAATTTCATTTCTTTTTATGGCTGAATAAAATTCCATTCTATATATGTGCCACATCTTCTTTATCCATTCATCTGTTGATGGACACTTAATTTGCTTCCATGTCCTGGCTATTGTAAATAAAGATGCAATGAACATTGTGGTACATGACTCTTTTTTTTTTTTTTAACATCTTTATTGGAGTATAATTGCTTTACAATGGGGTGTTAGTTTCTGCTTTATGACAAAGTGAATCAGTTATACATATACATATGTTCCCATATCCCCTCCCTCTTGCATCTCCCTCCCTCCCATCCTCCCTATCCCACCCCTCTAGGTGGTCATAAAGCAGCGAGCTGATCTCCCTGTGCTATGTGGCTGTTTCCCGCTAGCTATCTATTTTATGTTTGGTAGTGTATATATGTCCATGCCACTCTCTCACTTTGTCCCAGCTTACCCTTCCCCCTCCCCATATCCTCAAGTCCATTCTTTAGTAAGTCTGTGTCTTTATTCACGTCTTATCCCTAGGTTCTTCATGACATTTTTTTCCCTTAGAGTCCATAAATATGTGTTAGCATATGGTATTTGTCTTTCTCTTTCTGACTTAACTTCACTCTGTATGACAGACTCTAGGTCCATCCACCTCACTACAAATAACTCAATTTCATTTCTTTTTATGGCTGAGTGATATTCCATTGTATATATGTGCCATATCTTCTTTATCCATTCATCCGATGATGGACGCTTAGGTTGCTTCCATGTCCTGGCTATTGTAAATAGTGCTGCAATGAACATTTTGGTACATGACTCTTTTTGAATTATGGTTTTCTCAGGGTATATGCCCAGTAGTGGGATTGCTGTGTGGTATGGTAGTTCTATTTTTAGTTTTTTAAGGAACCTCCATACTGTTCCACATAGTGGCTTTATCAATTTACATTCCCATCAACAGTGCAAGAGGGTTCCCGTTTCTCCACACCCTCTCCAGCGTTTATTATTTGTAGATTTTTTGATGATGGCCATTCTGACCTGTGTGAGGTGATACCTCGTTATAGTTTTGATTTGCATTTCTTCAGTGATTAGTGATGTTGAGGATTCTTTCTTGTGTTTGTTGGCCATCTGTATGTCTTCTTTGGAGAAATGTCTATTTAGGTCTTCGGCCCATTTTTGGATTGGGTTGTTTGTTTTTTGGATATTGAGCTGCATGATCTGCTTGTATATTTTGGAGAATAATCATTTTTCAGTTGCTTCATTTGCAAATATTTTCTCCCATTCTGAGGGTTGTCTTTTGGTCTTGTTTATGGTTTCCTTTGCTGTGCAAAAGCTTTGAAGTTTCATTGGGTGCCACTTGTTTATTTTTGTTTTTATTTCCATTTCTCTAGGAGGTGGGTCAAAAAGGATCTTGCTGTGATTTATTTCAGAGAGAGTTCTGCCTATGTTTTCCTCTAAGAGTTTTACAGGGATTCGCCTTACATTTAGGTCTTTAATCCGTTTTGAGTTTATTTTTGTGCATGGTGTTAGAGAGTGTTCTAATTTCATTCTTTTACATGTAACTGTCCAGTTTTCCCAGCACCAATTATTGAAGAGGCTGTCTTTTCTCCATTGTATATTCTTACCTCCTTTATCAAAGATACAGTAAACATATGTGTGTGGGTTTATCTCTGGGTTTTCTATCCTGTTCCATTGATCTATATTTCTGTTTTTGTGCCAGTACTATACTGTCTTCATTACTGTAGCTTTGTAGTATAGTCTGAAGTCAGGGAGCCTGCTTCCTCCAGCTCTGCTTTTCTTTCTCAAGATTGCTTTGGCTATTCTGGGTCTTTTGTGTCACCATACAAATTGTGAAATTTCTTGTTCCAGTTCTGTGAAAAATGCCATTGGTAATTTGATAGGGATTGCATTGAACCTGTAGATTGCTTTGGGTAGTTTAGTCATTTTCACAATATTAATTCTTCCAATCCAAGAATATGGTATATCTCTCCATCTGTTGGTATCATCTTTAATTTCTTTCACCATTGTCTTATAGGTTTCTGCATACTGGTCTTTGGTCTCCTTAGGTAGGTTTTTGCGAGGTATTTTATTCTTTTTGTTGCAATGGTAAATGCGAGTGTTTCCTTAATTTCTCTTTCTGATCTTTTGTTGTTAGTGTATAGGAATGCAAGAGATTTCTGTGCATTAATTTTGTATCCTGCTACTTTACCAAATTCATTGATTAGCTCTAGTAGTTTTCTGGTAACATCTTTAGGATTCTCTATGTGTAGTGTCATGTCATCTGCAAACAGTGACAGTTTTACTTCTTGTTTTCCGATTTGGATTCCTATTAATTCTTTTTCTCCTCTGACTGCTGTGGCTAAAACTTCCAAAACTATGTTGAATAATACCGGTGAGAGTGGGTAACCTTGTCTTGTTCCTGATCTTAGTGGAAATGCTTTCAGTTTTTCACCATTGAGAACGATGTTGGCTGTGGGTGTGTAATATATGGCCTTGAGGTAGATTCTCTCTATGCCTACTTTCTGGAGAGTTTTTATCATAAATGGGTGTTGAATTTTGTCGAAAGCTTTTTCTGCATCTATTGAGATTATCATATGGTTTTTATCCTTCAGTTTGTTAATGTGGGGTATTACATTGATTGATGTGCAAATATTGAAGAATGCTTGCATTCCTGAGGTAAACCCCACTTGATCATGGTGTATGATCCTTTTAGTGTTCTGTTGGATTTTGTTTGCTAGTATTTTGTTGAGGATTTTTGCATCTATATTCATCAGTGATGTTGGCCTGTAGTTTTCTCTTTTTGTAACATCTTTGTCTCGTTTTGGTATCAGGGTGATGGTGGCCTATAGAGTGAGTTTGGGAGTGTCCCTCCCTCTGCTATATTTTGGAAGAGCTTGAGAAGGATATTTGTTGGCTCTTCTCTAAATGTTTGAGAGAACTCGCCTGTGAAGCCTTCTGGTCCTGGGCTTTTGTTTGTTGGAAGATTTTTAATCACAGTTTCAATTTTAGTGCTTGTGATTGGTCTGTTTATATTTTCTATTTCTTCCTGATTCAGTCTCGGAAGGTTGTGCATTCCTAAGAATTTGTCCATTTATTCCAGGTTGTCCATTTTATTGGCATATTTACTTGTAATAATCTCTCATGATCCTTTGTATTTCTGCAGTGTCAGTTGTTACTTCTCCTTTTTCATTTCTAATTCTGTTGATTTGAGTCTTCTCCCTTTTTTTCTTGATGAGCCTGGCTAGTGCTTTATCAATTTTGTTTATCTTCTCAAAGAACCAGCTTTTAGTTTCATATATTTATTTATTTATTTTTTTAACATCTTTATTGGGGTATAATTGCTTTACAATGGTGTGTTAGTTTCTGCTTTATAACAAGTTTTATTGATCTTTGCTATCATTTCCTTCATTTCTTTTTCACTTTTTTCTGATCTGATCTTTATGATTTCTTTCCTTCTGTTAACTTTGCAGGGGTTTTTGTTCTTATTCCTCTAATTGCTTTAGGTGTAAGGTTAGGTTTTTTATTTGAGATTTTTCTTGTTTCTTGAGATAGGATTGTATTGCTATAAACTTCCCTCTTAGAACTGCTTTTGCTGCATCCCATAGGTTATGGGTCATCGTGTTTTATTGTTATTTGTTTCTAGGTATTTTTTCATTTCCCCTTTGATTTTTTCAGTGATCTGTTGGTTATTTAGTAGCGTATTTTTTACCTTCCATGTGTTTGTATTTTTTACAGGTTTTTTTTTCCTGTAATTGATATCTAGTGTTACAACATTGTGGTCGGAAAAGATACTTGATACAATTTCAATTTTCTTAAATTTAGCAAAGCTTGATTTGTGACCCAAGATATGATCTATCCTGGAGAATGTTCCATGAACAGTTGAGAAGAAAGTGTATTCTGTTGTTTTTGGATGGAATGTCCTACAAATATCGATTAAGTCCATCTTGTTTAATGTGTCATTTAAAGCCTGTGTTTCCTTATTTATTTTCCTTTTAGATGATCTGTCCATTAGTGAAAGTGGGGTGTTAACATCCCCTACTATGACTGTGTTACTGTTGATTTCCCCTTTTAGGGCTGTTAGCATTTGCCTTATGTATTGCTGTGCTCCTATGTTGGGAGCATAAATATTTACAATTGTTATATCTTCTTCTTGGATTGATCCCTTGATCATTATGTAGTGTCCTTCTTTTTCTCTTCTATGGTCTTCATTTTAAAGTCTATTTTGCTTGATATGAGAATTGCTACTCCAGGTTTCTTTTGATCTCCATTTGCATGGAATATCTTTTTTCCATCCCATCATTTTCAGTCTGCATATGTCCCTAGGTCTGAAGTGGGACTATTGTAGACAGCATATATATGAGTCTTGTTTTTGTATCCATTCAGCCAGTCTATGTCTTTTAGTTGAAGCTTTTCATCCATTTACATTTAAGGTAATTATTCATATATATGTTCTATTACCATTTTCTTAATTGTTTTGGGTTTGTTATTGTAGGTCTTTTCCTTCTCTTGTGTTTCTTGCCTAGAGAAGTTCCTTTAGCATTTGTTGTAAAGCTGGTCTTTTGGCGCTGAATTCTCTTAACTTTAGCTTGTCTGTAAAGGTTTTAATTTCTCCATCAAACCTGAATGAGATCCTTGCTGGGTAGAATAATCTTGGTTGTAGGGTTTTTCCTTTTATCACTTTAAATATGTCCTTCCACTCCCTTCTGGCTTGCAGAGTTTCTACTGAAAGATCAGCTGTTAACCTTATGAGGATTCCTTTGTATGTTATTCATTATTTTTCTCTTACTGCTTTTAATATTTTTTCTTTTTATTTAATTTTTGATAGTTGATTAATATGTGTTGTGGCATGTTTGTCCTTGGTTTTATCCTGTATGGGACTCTCTGTGCTTCCTGGACTTGATTGACTATTTCCTTTCCCATGTTAGGAAAGTTTTCAAGTATTATCACTTCAAGTATTTTCTAAGACCCATTCTTTTTCTCTTCTTCTTTGACTCCCATTATTTGAATGTTAGTGCATTCAGTGTTGTCCCAGAGGTCTCTGATATTGTCCTCAATTCTTTTCATTCTTTTTTCTTTTTTGTGCTCTGTGGTAGTTATTTCCCCTATTTTATCTTCCAGGTCATTTATCCATTCTTCTGCCTCAGTTATTCTGCTCTTGATTCCTTCTAGAGATTATTAAATTTCATTTATTGTGTTGTTCATCATTGTTTGTTTGCTCTTTAGTTCTTCTAGGTCCTTATTAAACATTTTTTATATTTTCTCCATTCTGTTTCCAATAGATTTTGGATCATCTTTACTATCATTACTCTGAATTCTTTTTCAGGTAGACTGCCTATTTCCTCTTCATTTGTTTGGTCTGGTGGGTTTTAACCTTGCCCCTTCACCTACTGCATATTTCTATGTCTTCTCTTTTGTTTAAATTACTATGTTTGGGGTTTTCTTTTCACAGGCTGCCAGTTGGTAGTTCCTGTTGTTTTTGGTGTCTGCTCCCAGTAGGTGAAGTTGGTTCAGTGGCTTGTTAAGGCTTCCTGGTGAAGGGGACTGGTACCTGTGTTCTGGTGGGTGGGGCTGCATCTTGTCTTTTTGGAGGGCAGGGCTGCATCTGGTGGTGCGTTTTTGGGTTTCTGTAAACTTAGTATGATTATAGACAGCCTCTGCTAATGCGTGGGGTTGTTCCTGTCTTTCTAGTAGTTTGGCATGGGGCATCCAGCACTGGAGTCTGCTGGCTGTTTGGTGGATCTGGGTCTTAGCATTGAGATGAAGTTCTCTGGGGGAGCTCTCGCCAATTGATATTACGTTGGTCCAGGAGGTCTCTGGTGGTCCAGTGTCCTGAACTTGCTTCTCTTACCTCAGAGGCTCAGACCTGACACCCAGCCGGAGCACCAAGACTCTGTCAGCCACACGGCTCAGAAGAAAAGGGAGAAAAAGAAACAAAGAAAATTTAAAAGCTAATTATTAAAATAAAAAAAATAATAAAGACGAGAGAGCAACCAATCAGTAAACAAATCTACCATTGATAACAAGTGCTAAAACCTATACCAAGATAAACATAAACATCAAAATCATATCAGTTGCAGACAACAAACCCCAAGTCCACCACCTCAATTTTGAGATGATTCGTTGTCTGTTCAGGTATTCCACAGATGCAGTTTGCATCAAGTTGATTGTGGGGATTTAATCCGCTGTTCCTGAGGCTGCTGGGAGAGATTTCCCTTTCTCTTCTTTGTTCACACAGATCCTGGCGTTCAGCTTTGGTTTTGGCCCCACCTCTGCATGTAGGTCACCCTCAGGCATCTGTTCCCACCCGCATCTGTTCGCACCCATATAGGATGGGGTTAAAGCAGCGGTTGATTAAGGGGCTCTGGCTCATTCATGCCGGGGGTAGGGAGGGATACAGTAGTTATAATTGGAATGTGGGGTGAGCCTGCAGCAGCAGAGGCCAGCATGACATTGCAACAGCCTGAGGCACACCGTGTGTTCTCGTGGGGAAGCTGTCCCTGGATCACAGGACCCTGGCAGTGGCAGGCTGCACAGGCTCCCAGGGGGTGGGGTGTGGATAGTTACCTGTGCGTGCCCATAGGCTTTTTGGTTGCTGTGGCAGCAGCGTTAGCGTTTCATGCCCGTCTCTGGTGTCCGAGCTGATAGCCATGGCTTGCACCCATGTCTGGAGCTCATTTAGGTGATGCTCTGCCTTCTACGGGCAGATAGGGAGGGAATCCCCTCTCCTTGTGCACCCTAAAACAATGGTCTCTTGCCTCTTAGTCAGGTCCAGACTTTTTACCGGATTCCCTCCTGGCTAGCTGTGGTGCACTAGCTCCCTTCAGGCTGTGTTCACTCAGCCAACCCGAGTCCTCTCCCTGGGATCCGAGTCCTCTCCCTGGGATCCGACCTCCGAAGCCCGAGCCTCAGCTCCAGCCCCCGCCCACCCCGGCAGGTGAGCAGACAAGCCTCTTGGGCTGGTGAGTGCTGGTCGGCACCGATCCTCTGTGTGGGAATCTCTCCGCTTTGCCCTCCGCACCCCTGTGGCTGTGCTCTCCTCCTTGGCTCCAAAGCTTCCCCCCACCGCCCATCCCCCATTTCCACCAGTGAAGGGGCTTCCTAGTGTGTGGAAACTTTTCCTCCTTCACAGCTGCCTCCCACTGGTGCAGGTCCCATCCCTATTCTTTTGTCTCTGTTTTTTTCTTTTTTCTTTTGCCCTACCCCGGTATGTGGGGAGTTTCTTGCCTTTTGGGAAGTCTGAGGTCTTCTGCCAGCATTCAGTAGGTGTTCTATAGGAGTTGTTCCATATGTAGATGTATTTTTGTTGTATTTGTGGGGAGGAAGGTGATCTCCACGTCTTACTCCTCTGCCATCTTGAAGGTCCCCCCAAAGCTACTAAAAGTAAGCTGTTAATTTTTGAGATTTTTATTTTTACTGTATTACAGTATTTATGTTATAGTTTCAAAGATCATGTTAATTTTCTAGGTGCTATTAATATAATTAAAATAACATGATTTGGTTTACACATATAATTACTGGATTTATTGAATCCATTACTGGGATCATATAAAATTAATTTTAGTGTACTTTGTTTGAAAGTGGTAAAAAAATTTAAAACAAGAGTGCATTGTTTATATGGTTGAATATATTTTGTCTGAGTTTTGATCTTGCCACCAGATGGCAGGAAAAAATCAGAGTCAAATATTTCTGTTAAGCAGTGTAAGGATTTTTTTTTTTTTTCATTTTGGGTGTTTTTCTATTGTTGATGTTTTGCACAAGACCCAAGACATCATAAATATAATGTGAATAGACAGTAATACCTAATAATTACTAGTGAAATTTTTCTATTTTTTCAGTGTAATCATGCTATATATAACTTAATATATTCATGCTGTCATTGATATGATGAGTTTAAAAATGATAATTAATGTTATTATTTTAGGAACATTCAACTTGTTGTAATAACTGGAGCTGTCAGTCCCCAGAATTCCGAAAGTAAAACAAGTGGTCACTTACCTCCTTTAAACATACATATTCATTTAAGAGAATGATGTAACAGTAAAGTATATACAATCAATGAATGCTTAACAAAGAGATGATGGAAAAGAAAACTAAACTCTCACCTTATAATTAGTACCTTTCAGGGCAGTATCAAATAGAAACTTATCTTGGCTGATATATGTCTTACTATTTCACAGAGTAAACACTTTGAAGTTTTAGTATAATGGCACTTGACATAATCTGTAAGTAAAACCCAATTGTAACACAGAATAAAGGCAGAAGGTATTCCCCAAACTACAGTAAGCCTTCACAATTCCTTTATGTTTTTTACAAGTATGCTTTCCTTGCTTTACTTTTTTTCAGAAAAAGTTCAGAACCATTAACCTGTTAAATATATGCAAAGGATACAGTTGAGGTAAACTTTAAAAAGAATTAAGTAAAGTTATTGGTGCACATGTATTGTAGATGCATTTTTCATTGCTCTAATAATCATAATAATTGCTTCAATACAACTACTTCTCTTTTTGATACAGTTTTCTTTATCTTGCTTTATAATGTTACTATAATATCGAGAAGGACAAGTATTGTTTGCTCCCTCTTCTAAAAGAAAAAAATGTAACTGGAATTAAGTCCTCTAATCGGGTCAGGTTTGATTCATTGATGTGATCCTTGCCCAGCAGCTTTCTTTGGCATATTGGCAAATGTACTCTTACACATTTTTTTCTTTTCTTTACAAAGAAAGGCAAACAGCTCTTCTTGATAAATTCCAGATTACTCCTTACTGAGACAATGTAAACAATAGAAGACTATTTAATACAGAGAGTGTGGCCTTTAGGGGAAGACGGGGAGTGTTTCTTTCAGGTGGCTCCGTTATATGCCGTTTCCTGACCTTGCATGGTAGACTGTAGCATTGCATTGTGTGGATTAGAATGAGGTCTACCTGTCATTCAAACTGAAACAAAGTCTCACTAACCATAATATTCTCTGAAACCAGATTTAGAAGTTCTCTCTTTCCAGGCACCTCACTGTTTAATTTGCATAACAGCAGGTATTCAGTATGTGTAAGGGTACAACTTTTATTTTCTCTCCAGATTCCTTTGTCTTTGATAAAGATAAGCCAGAACTTGGGGAGTTTTGGACAAGGTTAGCATAAAAGTGTTAACCTATCACTTGTAAAATGATCTGCTACAAATCTATACGGACGTTACCATGCAAACTTCCAAAGTTAACAAGAAGAGATTGTTAAGAGATTGAAGTGACTTCAACAGTTTTTACACATTTACTTCCAAAAAAAAGACCCTTGTTTACTTTTACAAATGGTCATAGAGAATGACAAGTGACCTAGTATACCTAGTTCAGGCAAGTTGCAAATGAAAAAGAAAAATGACACCTGTGGTCAGTGACGGATGAACTTTGCATCCATCATGCTGCTGTAGGGAAAACAGGTAGGTGAATGGTTGCTGCTGTCTACAAGCCTTTCATCAGCAGCACTCCATGGAGCAGCGCCGGGGGCAAAATGCATAGTTGCCCTGTGAGTGTCCTACTACATACATAGGCTTTTAAAACTAATTCTTTTTTTTTTTTTTTTTGTGGTACCCGGGCCTCTCACTGTTGTGGCCTCTCCTGTTGCGGAGCACAGGCCCCGGACGCGCAGGCTCAGCGGCCATAGCTCACGGGCCCAGCCGCTCCACGGCATGTGGGATACTCCCGGACCGGGGCTCGAACCCGTATCCCCTGCATCGGCAGGCGGACTCTCAAGCACTGCGCCACCAGGGAAGCCCTAAAACTAATTCTTAATGAATAATAACAGCATTATTTATGTTTCATGCTGAGGGTTAATTAAAAAAGGAATCACTAGGTTTAGAGAAGAAGTAAAGTAATGGAATAGAAATTATCAGGAAATTTACCTGGGCCAGGAGAACATCAGATTCATATTATCAAATATGCTACCTCACACTATCCTCATGAATGCTTCTGGGGATAACATACAAATACTTTCAAATGGCCACAACATATTCACAAGGTGTATTGTACTTATCTGGATTGTAGACATCATCAACTCTCAAACAGTAAAATTCATTTCTCCATAATGGTCCCCATGACCTAGTCGTTCATTGTTCATAAAATAAGTCGTATGGCAGATAACTAATACATAGTAACATCCTAGTAAGTTTGTGTTAGAAACGAAATTATTTTAGTTACTGTTTTTTAAAATATTTCCTTAACATAATAATCTTCAGTTTACTTAGCAAGTGCTTGTTCTGTTTTGCCAAACATTGAACTTTTAAGCTATGAATCTATTTATTCAGACTCAAATCAGATAGAAAAAAACCAGAAGCTAAAGATAGATTTAAACAAATAAAAAGGTAAAAAATTTTAGCAAATGTCAAGTTAAACAAATATTACTAAATTTATTTAGAGATTAGGAATATTAAGAAGAGGAAGAGAGATTGCAAATTTCACCCATGTAACTGTTCCTTTATTTTAGAAAAATATAGTGATACTACATACAGCTATGTGGACCAAAAAGGAAAAAAAAAACCCCAAGATTTCCAACTCCTTCTCAGTAGCCTAACTTGGAAGAGATGAAGTTAGAGGGATAATGTACATTAAAAAAATATATATATTAGTTTCTATTTCCAATAAGCTGTTTATGAAATAAGAACTCAGCATACAACTGGGTCATCAGTTATTTTCAAACGAGTTTTGCCAAGGCAAATTTGCTGGGATGAATTTGCTTTAAATTTTCAAGCCATGTCACTTCGTAAAGTAGTGCCAGATTTCAGGGATTTTGGAGACTTAATAAACAGAAGACCTTAGCTGCTTCTGCATTAAATATTCATCTCTATATAAAGCATATGTTCATCTATTGCATATGTATATGCTCTGTAAAAATCACTACTATCACTGGTAAGAGTAGTCTGAATCTTAGGTTAATGATTTAGTTTCATCTATTCAACAATAATTTAGGGCTATAAACATCTGTAGGCAATTTAAGAGTTATTTGTGATAGCTGGGCAAATTTGTTCCAGAATCATTCAAAATTGACAACAGGGGCTTTTCCCTATGATTTTGATTACCCATGGACGTGACTTTAAATATCACCCAAAGGGGATATTTTGCATTCCAGAGGAAAGCAAGAAAGTTTCTACATTGGCCTAGGAGAAATGTTATGTGTGTTGCACATATTTTTTACCGAGCAATTTTGCTTCTGAGAATTTATCTTAAGTGTATACTCTAATCACTCAGCAAAAATATATGTACCAGAGTATTCATGAAAGTATTTTTTGGAGTATTGAAAAGCAAGCAAAAAACAAAGCAAATGCTTACCAAGACAGATGCTAGAAATATTAGAATATTTTCATGCATTGGAATTCTTTCAACCTGTTAAAAAGGAATGTGATTGGTTTTAGAAAATAAAGCTCTCCAATATAGGTTGTTAATTAAAAAAAAAATTGAAGAAGGTATGAAAATGCAACCACACTGGTGTAAAAAATAAAGGAAAAAGTTTTACAAGAATCTCTTCAGGGGAGGAGCTTCAACATGGCAGAAGAGTAAGATGCGGAGATCACCTTCCTCCCCACAAATACCTCAGAAATACATCTACATGTGGGACAACTCCTACAGAACACCTACTGCACGCTGGCAGAAGACCTCAGCCCTGCAAAAAGGCAAGAAACTCCTCACGTACCTGGCTGTGTGGAGGACAGGCTTTTGGTGCTCCAGCCAGGCATCAGGGCTATGCCACTGAGGTGAGAGAGCCAAGTTCAGGACACCGGTCCACAGGAGACCTCGCAGCTCCACGTAATATCAAATGGTGAAAATCTCCCAGAGATCTCTAGCTCAATGCCAAGACCCAGCTCCACTCAACGACCAGCAAGCTACAGTGCTCAACATCCTATGCCAAACAACTAGCAAGAAAGGAACACAACCCCACCCATTAGCAGAGAGGCTGCCTAAGATCATAATAAGTCCACAGACACCCCAAAACACACCACCAGATGTGGACCTTTCCACCAGAAAGACAAGATCCAGCCTCATCCACCAGAACACAGGCATTAGTCCCTTCCATGAGGAAGTCTACCCAACCCACTGAAACAACCTTAGCCACTGGGGACAGACACCAAACACAACAGAAACTACGAAAATGCAGCATGCAAAAAAGGAGACCCCAAACACAGTAAGTTAAGCAAAATGAGAAGACAGAAACACACAGCAGTTGAAGGAGCAAGGCAAAAATCCACCAGATCTAACAAATGAAGAGGAAATAGGCAGTCTATCTGAAAAATAATTCAGAATAATGATAGTAGAGATGATAAAATCCTTGGAAAGAGAAAGGAGAAAATACAAAAAACGTTTAACAAGGACCTACAAGAAGTAAAGAGCAAACAAACAGTGATGAACAACACAATAAATGAAATTAAAAATTCTCTAGAAGGGGTCAATAGCAGAATAACTGAGGGAGAAGAACGGATAAGTGACCTGGAAGATAAAATAGTGGAAATAACTGCTGCAGAGCAGAATAAAGAAAAAAGAATGAAAAGAATTGAGGACAGTCTCAGAGACCTCTGGGACAACATTAAACGCACCAACATTCGAATTATAGGGGTCCCAGAAGAAGAAGAGAAAAAGAAAGGGACTGAGAAAATATTTGAAGAGATTATAGTTGAAAACTTCCCTTATATGGGAAAGGAAATAGTTAATGAAGTCCAGGAAGCACAGAGAGTCCCATACAGGATAAATCCAAGGAGAAATATGCCAAGACACATATTAACCAAAGTGTCAAAAATTAAATACAAAGAAAACATATTAAAAGCTGTAAGGGGAAAACAACAAATAACACACAAGGGAATCCCCATAAGGTTAACAGCTGATCTTTCAGCAGAAACTCTGCAAGGGAGAAGGGAGTAGCAGGACATATTTAAAGTGATGAAGCAGAAAAACCTACAACAAAGATTACTCTACCCAGCAAGTATTTCATTCAGATTTGATGGAGAAATTAAAAGCTTTACAGACAAGCAAAAGCTAAGAGAATTTAGCACCACCAAACCAGCTTTACAACAAACGCTAAAGGAATTTCTCTAGACAGGAAACACAAGAGAAAGAAAAGACCTACAATAATAAACCCAAAACAATTAAGAAAATGGTAATAGGAACATACATATCGATAATTACCTTAAATGTAAATGGATTAAATGCTCCAGCCAAAAGATACAGACTGCCTGAATGGATACAAAAACAAAACCCGTATATATGCTGTCTATAAGAGACCTACTTCAGACGTAGGGACACGTACAGACTGAAAGTGAGTGGATGGAAAAAGATATTCCATGCAAATGGAAATCAAAACAAAGCTGGGATAGCAATTCTCATAACAGACAATATAGACTTTAAAACAAAGACTATTACAAGAGACAAGGACACTACATAATGATCAAGGGATCAATCCAAGAAGAAGATATAACAATTGTAAATATTTATGCACCCAACATAGGAGCACCTCAATACATAAGGCAAACATTAACAGCCATAAAAGGGGAAATCGACAGTAACACATTCATAGTAGGGGACCTTAACACCCCACTTTCACCAATGGACAGATCATCCAAAATGGAAATAATTAAGGAAACACAAGCTTTGAATGACACATTAAACAAGATGGACTTAATAGATATTTATAGGACATTCCATCCAAAAACAACAGAATACACATTATTCTCAAGTGCTCATGGAGCATTCTCCAGGACAGATCATATCTTGGGTCACAAATCAAGCCTTGGTAAATTTAAGAAAATTGAAATCATATCAAGTTTCTTTTCTGACCAAAATGCTATGAGACTATATATCAGTTACAGGAAAAACTCTGTAAGAAATACAAAGACATGGAGGCTAAACAACACACTATTTAATAACCAAGAGATCACTGAAGAAATCAGAGGAAATCAAAAAATACCTAGAAACAAATGACAATGAAAACACAATGACCCAAAACCTATAGGATGAAGGAAAAGCAGTTCTAATAGGGAATTTTATAGCAATACAATCCTACCTTAAGAAACAAGAAACATCTCAAACAGTCAAACCTTACACCTAAAGCAAATAGAGAAAGAAGAACAAAAAACCCCCGAAGTTAGCAGAAGGAAAGAAATCATAAAGATCAGATCAGAAATAAATGAAAAAGAAATGAAGGAAACGATAGCAAAGATCAATAAGACTAAAAGCTGGTTCTTTGAGAAGATAAACAACATTGATAAACCATTAGCCAGACTCATCCAGAAAAAAGGGAGAAGACTCAAGTCTATAGAATTAGAAATGAAAAAGGAGAAGTAACAACAGACACTGCAGAAACACAAAGGATCATGAGAGATTACTACAAGCAACTCTATGCCAATAAAATGGACAACCTGGAAGAAATGGACAAATTCCTAGAAATGCACAACCTTCTGAGACTGAACCAGGAAGAAATAGAAAATATAAACAGACCAATCACAGGCACTGAAATTGAAACTGTGATTAAAAATCTTCCAACAAACAAAAGCCCAGGACCAGATGGCTTCACAGGCGAGTTCTATCAAACATTTAGAGAACAGCTAACACCTGTCTTTCTCAAACTCTTCCAAAATATAGCAGAGGGAGTGACACTCCCAAGCTCATTCTACAAGGCCACCATCACTCTGATACCAAAACCAGACAAAGATGTCACAAAGAAAGAAAACTATAGGCCAATATCACTGATGAACATAGATGCAAAAATCTTCAACAAAATACTAGCAAACAGAATCCAACAGTACTTTAAAAGGATCATACACTATGATCAAGTGGGGTTTATCCCAGGAATGTAAGGATGCTTCAATATGCGCAAATCAATCAACGTGATACACCATATTAACAAATTGAAGGAGAAAAAGCACAATCATCTCAACAGATGCAGAAAGAGCTTTTGACAAAATTCACCACCAATTTATGATAAACACCCTCCAGAAAGTAGGCATACAGGGAACTTACCTCAACACAATAAAGGCCATATATGACAAACCCACAACCAACATTGTCCTCAATGGTGAAAAACTGAAACGTTTTCCACTAAGATCAGGAACAAGACAAGGTTGCCCACTCTCACCACTAATATTCAATATAGTTTTGGAAGTTTTAGCCACAGCAATCAGAGAAGAAAAAGAAATGAATGGAATCCAAATTGGAAAAGAATAAGTAAAGCTGTCACTGTTTGCAGATGACATGATGGTATACACGGAGAAACCTAAAGATGCTACCAGTAAACTACTAGAGCTAATCAATGAATTTGGTAAAGTTGCAGGATACAAAATTAATGCCCAGAAATCTCTGGCATTCCTATACACTAATGATGAAAAATTTGAAAGTGAAATTAAGAAAACACTCCCATTTACATTGCAACAAAAAGAATAAAATATCTAGGAATAAACCTACCCAAGGAGACCAAGGACCTGTATGCAGAAAATTATAAGACACTCATGAAAGAAATTAAAGATGATACAAATAGATGGCAAGATATACCGTGTTCTTGGATTGGAAGAATCAATATTGTGAAAATGACTCTACTACCCGAAGCAATATACAGATTCAATGCAATCCCTATCAAACTACCACTGGCATTTTTCACAGAACTAGAAAAAAAAAATTCACAATTTGTATGGAAACAAAAAAGACCCCGAATAGCCAAAGCAATCTTGAGAAAGAAAAACGGAGCTGGAAGAATCAGGCTCCCTAACTTCAGACTATGTTACAAAGCTACAGTAATGAAGACAGTATAGTACTGGCACAAAAACAGAAATATAGATCAATGGAACAGGATAGAAAACCCAGAGATAAACCCACACACATATGGTCACCTTATCTATGATAAAGGAGGCAAGAATATATAATGGAGAAAAGACAGCCTCTTCAATAAGTGGTGCTGGGACAACTGGACAGCTGCATTTAAAAGAATGAAATTAGAACACTCCCTAACACCATACACAAATATAAATTAAAAATCGATTAAAGACTTAAATATAAGGCCAGTCACTGTAAAACTCTTAGAGGAAAACATAGGGCGAACTCTCTCTGAAATAAATCACAGCAAGATCCTTTTGGGCCCACCTCCTGGAAAAATGAAATAAAAACAAAAATAAAGAAATGAGACCTAATGAAACTTAAAAGCTTTTGCACAGCAAAGGAAACTGTAAACAAGACGAAAAGACAACCCTCAGAATGGGAGAAAATATTTGCAAGTGAAGCAACTGACAAAGGATTAATCTCCAAAACATACAAGCAACTCATGCAGCTCAATGTCAAAAAAACAAACAACCCAATCCAAAAATGGGCAGAAGACCTAAATAGACATTTCTCCAAAGAAGATATACAGATTTCCAACAAACACATGAAAGAATGGTCAGCATCATTAATCATTAGAGAAATGCAAATCAAAACTACAATGAGATATCGTCTCATACCATTCAGAATGGCCATCATCAAAAAATCTACAAACAATAAATGCTGGAGAAGATGTGGAGAAAAGGGAACCCTCTTGCTCTGTTGGTGGGAATGTAAATTGATAGAGCCACTATGGAGAACAGTATGGAGTTTCCTTAAAAAACTAAAAATAGAACTACCATACCACCCAGCAATCCCACTACTGGGCATATACCCTGAGAAAACCATAATTCAAAAAGAGTCATGTACCAAAATGTTCATTGCAGCTCTATTTACAATAGCCAGGACATGGAAGCAACCTAAGTGCCCATTGGCAGATATATGGATAAAGAAGATGTGGCACATATATACAATGGAATATTACTCAGACATTAAAAGGAATGAAACTGAGTTATTTGTAGTAAGGTGGATGGACCTAGAGACTGTCATACAGATGAAGTATGTCAGAAAGAGAAAAACAAATACCATATGCTAACACATATTTATGGAATATTAAAAAAAAAAAAGTGGTCAAAAGAACCTAAGGGCAAGACAGGAATAAAGATGCAGACCTACTAGAGAATGGACTTGAGAATATGGGGAGGGGGAAGGGTAAGCTGGGACAAAGTGAGAGAGTGGCATGGGCATATATACACTACGAAACATAAAATAGATAGCTAGTGGGAAGCAGCCGCATAGCACAGGGAGATCAGCTCGGTGCTTTGTGACCACCTAGAGGGGTGGAACAGGGAGGGTGGGAGGGAGGGAGATGCAAGACTGAAGAGATATGTGGACATAAGTATATGTATAACTGATTCACTTTGTTATAAAACAGAAACTAACACAACATCGTAAAGCAATTATACTCCAATAAAGATGTTAAAAAAGAATCTGCTATATAAAAAAACACAAACGTAAAATTCAAAAAAAGAAAAAAAAAAGAATCTTTCAAAGTGGTCACCTAAGGCACGTGAGGGAATATTTGCACATGAAGCAATGTTTTCTTATACCCAATTTTTTTGTGTGTGTGTGTATAAATTTTTTTTACAGTAAAGGTAAACAAGTGTTAATTATGTATTTTAACTGAACAATTACTTATATAACTAGCAAACTTACCACTAAAAAGTCTATTTGAGTATTATTTATAAACATGTTTATAAGTTTATAAATGTTTGTATGTTTATAAACATGTCTATAAGCATATTATAAATATATAAAGTATTGTAAAATTATAACTACTATTTACAGATGGGTGAAAACATGCTAGACATGATATAAACTTTTCATACGACATCATATTTAAATAGCACAAAGATCTGGGGTAAATTTTTTACACCGATTTTACAAAAGAGGAAGTTGTAACTTAGTTGAATCACTCCTCTAAGGTTTCCTGGCAGTTAAGTGTCTGAATGGGGACTCAAACCCTTGTCTGACTCCAAAGCCTTTTGGAGAATTTTGATTTTTTGTTACTCCTGGTGACTCTTTAAAGTGGTCGATAAGAATGAATGTTAAGATATTCTTAAAGACTGTAACATTAAAAATGTAAATAATTAGCTGAAAGGTATTCATCGTCTTTCTCTCCTCTATTATACTGAAATAATTGTAACGTTAGAGGTTATAAACTACAGTATGATTAGCAAAGTGCTTAAATCATTGTGACTAGGTAGGTGGGTAGATAGGTACTCAGGTTTCTTACTTGTAAAGTAGAAATGATAGTAGCTGTTCCATCTGCTTCACAGTTTGTTAAGAAAATGTGAGACAATAACGTATGAAACTGTGTTAGAAAATGTCAAGTGCTATACAAATTTTACCTTATTTAGGATTAATAATGTTAAGATCTATGTTTTGTCTGATGACTCAATATACATTTCACTGATTGAAAATATCTTTGATATTTTTAGAATTATTGGTTAAAAGGAAATCTTTAAATGGCAACCTAGACATAGTCTTTTAAATATAACTGAAGGTAGAATGACTGAAAATGTAACCACCATTTTTTCTCTTCATATGTAAAATGAATCTCACAATGCCTTAAAGGTTATGTTCCAGATTAAATTCTATGGTCAATCATTATAATCCCTATCTTCTACAAGCTCTAGATTCCCTTTCTCACCTTTCACTTTTACTTGCTTGGCAACCATGATAAAAACTGATTTTCCACCTACTCCATCCCTGAACCCATCCAGCTGAACAGAAGTAGAGAGAACCACATCCATGCTGACTGGTCTCTCTTTAAATTGATGGTCACTAACCTCAAGTAAGTCCTTCATGCTTCCTAGAAATCACATTAAATTGTGTGAGTCATTCACTCTCCTTCTATCCTAGAACACTATTTTACCCCTTCTCCTCTCTAAGTTAAACCTCCGGTACTTCCTCCCCCAACTTCACTGGCAGTTGAGGACCTTGCATTTATTCACTGAGAAAACTGAAGCAACAGAATGATGACTTCCAAAAGCTTCCATGCCGTATCTAGTCAACCACTTGCATTGTGCTCGTCTCCAGCAAATGCTTGGCTTTAGCTGTACATGGGCTTGTCACTGCTCTCAGCAAAGGCCAGACCTTCCAGTGGAGCTTTGATTTCCTTCTTTTCTCATCTACTCAAAGAAATCGTTCTCTGCTCCTTCTATCGTTTTTCTCTCTTTATTGGATTTTTTTCTATCAGAATACAGCACACATTATACTGGTGTTTCTCTGTCTTTAGAAAGAAAGAAAGAAAAAATAAACATTCATGGCATATTTTCTTCCTGCACTTTCTGCTCTATTTCTCTATCCCTATACAGCACAATTCCTTGAAGTGTGGTCAACACTTGCTTTCTCCATTCCCCTACCCTGTTCTCTGTATTTATTTTAATTTTGTTAAAATTTCATGCACTAAAATGCACACATTTCCCACAGAACTGTCCTGTGCCTCTATCTGGGTCCTTGCCTGCTCCTCTCTTGGGCAGGTGGCAAATGTGAAGTCCTGGCCATCCCTGGCATGGCTGCACAGTGGGCAGAGTCCTTTTTCTTCAACCTGAGTCTCATTGGTGTGATGGATAATTTGCTTGTCAACTTGATCAAGCTGGGGACTACATTACCCAGATTCATTTCCTGTTTGGTTAGTGTACAGTTCTACAAGTTTTGGCAGACGTATACATTTGTGGAACCATTACCACAATCAAGATATAAGTCAGTGCAATCATCCCCCCAAATTCTCCCATGCCTCTTTGTAGTCAAACCCTCCCTCCACACCCAGTCCCTGGCAACCACTGATCTGTTTTCTGTCCTTATGATTTTGCCTTTTCCAGAATGTCCTATAAATGGAATCATAAAGCATGTATCCTTTTGATTCTGGTAATGCATCTGAGATTCATCCATGTTATTGCATGTATCAGTAGTTTATTCTTGTTGTGTTAAGTCATATTCCATTGTATGCATATAGTTCTGTCAGACATTGCCTAATATATTTTGAAGTTTTATTATTAGGTGCATTCACACTTAGGATTGTTATGTGTTCTCAATTATTTTTTATAATAAATATTCCTCTTTCTTTTTGATAATACTGCTTTTCTTGAAGTCTTTGATACTGATATATCCATTCCATCCCTCTTATGCTTAATGTTTGCAAGGTATATTTCTTCCAATCCTTTACTTTTAACCTATCTTTACATTTAAAATAAATATTAAGAACCCCAAAACAGCACAGATATTAAGTATTCAGTTCAATGAATTTTGACATTTGTGTATCCATGTGTAACAACTATCCCCAAAACGTATTACACGTTCCATCACCTTTGGAAGTATGGATAATCCTCTCAGCACTGTCCTGTTAATTTTCCCCACCTCATCACTCTGCCAGAGACATCTGCTTTCTGATCTTTAATTCCCATAGATTAGCTTTACCAGGTCTTGGACATTACATAAATGGACTCATACAATATATATTCTTTTATGTATGGTCCTTTTTTCTCATTGTGTTTTTGAGATTTTTACAGGCTGTGTTCATTCTACAGCTATTTATTTTGTATTTAATATTATTTATTTATTTATTTATGCAGTTTTTTTCATTCTTTTTTCTTTTTGGTATTCTATTTTACGCATATACCACAATGACTTTTATTCATTCTCCTGTTGATAGTCATGGAATGTTTCCTGTATAGGGTAATCATGAATAATGATGGTATAAACATTCTTGTGCAAACCTTTGGTAGACATATGCTTTCCTTTCTCTTGCTTAAATACACAGGAATGAAATTGCTACGTCATAGAGAAAGTGTATGTTTATCTTTCTAAGAAACAGCCAAACACTTTTCCAAAGTGTATGTGCCGTTTTGCATCTTCATTAGTATTATGGTACTTTTGTTTGTTCCACATCCTCATTAGTATTTGATATTGCCAGTCTTCTAAATTTTAGCCCTTTTGGTGGATGTATCTCATTGTGGTTTTAATTTGCATTTCCCTGATGACTTACAATGTTAAACATTACTTCACATGTGCATTGGTTAATCTTGAATTTTCTTTTACGAAGTGGTACTTCGAGTAATTTGCTCATTTTTATTGAGTTGTTTGTCTTTAGTTTATTCCTTGGAATTTATATATACATATTTGTATTGGGTTAGAATATTTTGTGAGATATTTGTATTTTAAATATTTTCCTCTCAGTATGTGGCTTGCCTAGTCCTTATTTTTAAATGGCATTTTTTGATGAACAGAGTTTCTAGTTTTGATAAAGTGCAGGTTATGAATTTTCTTTTTATGGTTCATGTATTTTGTGTCCCATCTGAAAATATTTGCGTGCCTCAAATTTGCAAATATACCTTCTTAAGTTTTCATATTGGATTTTATGTTTCTAGCTTTTATATTTAGGTTTATCTTAGATTTTGATTTATTTATTTTGTATGATGTGAGGTAAGGGTCATGGTTCATTTTTTTCCACATAAATTTACCTGTTTCAGCACAGTTTATTAAACAGACTTTCCTTTCCACATTGAACTCTCCTGGTGCCTTGGTTGACAACCAATTGAAGTATACATGTGAACCTTATGCTGAAACTCTCTTTTATCTTCCACTGATATACTTATAAAACATTGTACCATTACCACACTGTGTTGATGAGCACGACTTTACATAATCAGGTCGTTGAAGTACTTCAAAAGTGTTCCTCTCTTTTAGATTCTAGTTTTGATTCTTTGCATTTTTATATAAATTTTACAGTTAACTTGCCTATTTCTTCAAAAAAGCTGGCTAAGATTTTTATTGAGTTTGTACTGAATCTATAGCTCAATTTGATGAGAATGGATATTTTAACAATACTGAATCTCTCAGTTCATTTAGATCTCCTTTAATTTTTTCAGCAGCTCTTTGGTAGTTTTTAGTAAAGAAGATTTGATGGCCTTAATTAATTGCTAAATATTTTTATATTATTATTTTGATAACTTTTAAAAATTTGTTTTTAAATGAATTTTTCCTAGTATATATAATTAGAGTTGATATTTGTATATTAAACATGAATCCTGTCACTTATGCTAACTTTACGTAATAGTTAGTAGTTCTTTTTTGAAGCTTCCATAAAGTTTTCTAATTACACAATCATGTTTCATGAAAATAAAAATGGTTTTACTTTTTTTCCCCATTTTTTATGCTCTTATTGTTTCCTTCTTGCCTTTTTCTTTGGCTAAAACTTCCAGTAAAATGTTGATGGTGAATGGTTGATGATGATGGTGATGATAATGAATAGATGTGGAAAGAGTGGACATCTTTTTATTGCTCCTAATCGCAGAGGATAAATAGTCAATGCTTCCCCACTATTTTGATGTTAATTATAGGATTTTCACAGGTGGTCTATAATATTAAGAAACATTGCTTCTCACCATAATTTGTGGAAAGTTTTGATTAAAAATGAGGATTGTATTTTGTCAGAAGCTTTTTTCAGTCTCTATGGAGATGATCATAAAATTTTCTTCTTTTATTTTGTTAATCGGTGAACTGCATCAGTTGGTTTTTGAATGTTATACAGCTTTGCATAATAGAGTTGGTCAGGTTGCATATACCTTTTTACATGTTGCTACATTAGATTTGCTACACCTTTCTTGGGTGTTTTCTATGTTCATGAGATCAGTCTATAGGCAATTCTTTTTTTCTGTCCTTGTCAGGTTTTAATATCAAGAATGTTGACCTCATAAAATAAATTTGGTTGTGGTCAGTCTTTTATGAAAGAGTTTATACAAGATAGATATTATTTCTTCCTTCATTGTTAGAAAATATTCACTGGTGTATCCATCTGAGCCTGGAGTTTTCTTTGTGGGAAAGAGTTTATAATGAATTCAGTTACTTTAGTTGGATTGGTCTTTTCAACGCTTTTCATTCCTTCTTTTGTCAGTTTTGGTAAAATATACTTTACAAGGAATTCACCTATTTCATCCAGGTTGCAAATGTATTTGCATAACAGTGTTCACGAAATCTTCTTACAGTCCCTTTTTTGTGTGTATGATCCATAGTGATGTCTCTCCTTTCAGTCTTCTTATTTATTATTTGTGATCTTCCTCTCTTTTTCTGGATCAGTCTAGCTAAAGGTTTAACAATTTTATTACATGTTCATTATTTTACTAATTTTATTAACATTAGACTTTTTGATTTGTCAGATTTTGATTCATTGATTTTTCCTTATATTTTTATATTTTCTTTTTGTTACTTCTACTTAATTTGGATGTAATTTACTCTTCTTTTTCTAGCTTCCTAACATGACAGCTTAGGTAAAGTGATTTCACCTAAAAAAGCGATTTCACACCTTTCTTCTCATCTATAAAATTCATTCAAAGCCCTGCTTGACCTATATATCACATCTTGGTGTATTGATATCTTGATTCCCTGGATCAGAAATTTGGGAAGTGCTTGGCCAGGCACTTCTGGATGAGGTCTTTTATGCAGTTAAATGGTGGCAGAAGCTAGCACAGTGGAGTGCTGAAGCTGCCCCTCCCTCACTCTATCTGTAGTCCAAGAGCCTCATCGTGCGGTTTCCCCACAGTAGTTGAGAACTGCTCATAGCATCATGACTTCAAGAAATTCATTCTGTTTACATAATGGCTCAGGGCTCCAAAGGCAAGTGTCCCAAGAATACCAGGTGGAAACCATACCACTTAACCTTAATGACCTAGCCTTGGATGTCAAATAGTGTTACCTAAGCTGTAGTTACAAGCCAGACAAGATTCAACAGATGGGGGTATAGACTTCAATTTTTGATGACAGAAAGAGTGGAAAAGTCACATTTTAAGAAGAAAATGTCAGATGAGATATTGTAGCAGGGTTTGGAAAATACAATCTGTTACATCAATTTTTTTTTAACATCTTTATTGGAGTACAATTGCTTTACATTGCTGTGTTAGTTGCTACTGTATAACAAAGTGAATCAGCTATACGTATACATATATACTCATATCCCCTCCCTCTTGAGTCTCCCTCCAACCCTCCTTTTCCCTCTAGGTGGTCACAAAGCACTGAGCTGATCTCCCTGTGCTATGTGGCTGCTTCCCACTACCTATTTTACATTTGGTAGTGTATATATGTCAATGCCACTCTCTCACTTCGTCCCAGCTTACCCTACCCCCTCCCCGTATCCTCACGTCCATTCTCAATGTCTGTGTCTTTATTCCTGTCCTGTCCCTAAGTTTGTAGAACCTTTTTTTTTTTTTTTAGATTCCATATATATGTGTTAGCATACGGTATTTGTTTTTCTCTTTCTGAGTTACTTCACTCTGTATGACAGACTCTAGGTCCATCCACCTCACTACAAATAACTCAATTTCGTTTCTTTTTATGGCTGAGTAATATTCCATTGTATACATGTGTCACATCTTCTTTATCCATTCATCTGTCAATGGACACTTAGGTTGCTTCCATGTCCTGGCTATTGTAAATAGTGCTGTAATGAATATTGTGGTACATGTCACTTTTTGAATTTAGAGTTTTCTCTGGATATATGCCCAGTTGTGGGATTGCTGAGTCATATGGTAGTTCTATTTTTAGTTTTTTAAGGAACCTCCATACTGTTCTCCATAGTGGCTGTATCAATTTACATTCCCACCAACAGTGCAAGAGGGTTCTCTTTTTCCACACCCTCTCCAACATTTATTGTTTGTAGATATTTTGATGATGGCCATTCTGACTTGTGTGAGGGGATACCTCATTGTAGTTTTGATTTGTATTTCTCTGTTGATTAGTGATGTTGAGCATCCTTTCATGTATTTGTTGGCAATCTGTATATCTTCTTTGGAGAAATGTCTATTTAGGTCTTCTGCGCATTTTTGGATTAGGTTGTTTGTTTTTTGATATGGAGATACATGATCTGCTTGCATATTTTGGAGTTTAATCCTTTGTCAGTTGCTTTGTTTGCAAATATTTTCTCCCATTCTGAGGGTTGTCTTTTGGTCTTGTTTATGGTTTCCTTTGCTGTGCCAAAGCTTTGAAGTTTCATTGGGTGCCACTTGTTTATTTTTGTTTTTATCTCCTTTCTCTAGGAGGTGGGTCAAAAAGGATCTTGTTGTGATTTATGTCATAGAGTGTTCTGCCTATGTTTTCCTCTAAGAGTTTGATGGTGTTTGGCCTTACATTTAGGTCTTTAATCCATTTTGAGTTTATTTTTGTGTATGGTGTTAAGGAGTGTTCTAATTTCATTCTTTTACATGTAACTGTCCAGTTTTCCCAGCACCAATTATTGAAGAGGCTGTCTTTTCTTCACTGCATATTCTTGCCTCCTTTATCAAAGATAAGGTAAACATGTGTGTGTGGGTTTATCTCTGGGTTTTCTATCCTGTTCCATTGATCTATATTTCTGTTTTTGTGCCAGTACCATACTGTCTTGATTACTGTAGTTTTATACTTTAATCTGCAGTCAGGGAGCCTCATTCCTCCAGCTCTGCTTTTCTTTCTCAGGATTGCTTTGGTTATTCTGGGTCTTTTGTGTTTCCATACAAATTGTGAAATTTCTTGTTCCAGTTCTGTGAAAAATGCTGTTGGTAATTTGATAGGGATTGCATTAAACCTGTAGATTGCTTTGGGTAGTATAGTTATTTTCACAATATTACTTCTTCCAATCCAAGAATATGGTATATCTCTCCATCTGTTGGTATCATCTTTAATTTCTTTCACCATTGTCCTATAGTTTTCTGCATACTGGTCTTTGGTCTCCTTAGGTAGGTTTTTGCGAGGTATTTTATTCTTTTTGTTGCAATGGTAAATGGGAGTGTTTCCTTAATTTCTCTTTCTGATCTTTTGTTGTTAGTGTATAGGAATGCAAGAGATTTCTGTGCATTAATTTTGTATCCTGCTACTTTACCAAATTCATTGATTAGCTCTAGTAGTTTTCTGGTAGCATCTTTAGGATTCTCTATATATAGTATCATGTCATCTGCAAACAGTGACAGTTTTACTTCCTCTTTTCCAATTTGGATTCCTATTAATTCTTTTTCTTCTCTGACTGTCGTGGCTAAAAGCTCCGAAACTATGTTGAATAATAGTGGTGAGAGTGGGTAACCTTGTCTTGTTCCTGATCTTAGAGGAAACGGTTTCAGATTTTCACTGTTGAGAACGATGTTGGCTGTGGGTGTGTCATATATGTCCTTTATTATGTTGAAGTAGGTTGTCTCTGTGCCTACTTTCTTGAGAGTTTTTATCATAAATTGGTGTTGAGTTTTGTTGAAAGCTTTTTCTGCATCTATTGAGGTTAGCATATGGTTTTTACCCTTCAGTTTGTTCCTATGGTGTATCACATTGATTTGCATATATTGAAGAATTCTTGCATTCCTGGGATAAACCCCAATTGATCATGTTGTATGACCCTTTTAATGTTCTGTTGGATTTTGTTTGCTAGTATTTTGTTGAGGATTTTGGCATCTATGTTCTTCAGTGATCTTGTCCTGTAGTTTTCTTTTTTTGTAACATCTTTGTCTGGTTTTGGTATCAGCGTGATGGTGGCCTCATAGAATGAGTTTGGGAGTGTCCCTCCCTCTGCTATATTTTGGAAGACTTTGAGAAGGATAGGTGTTGGCTCTTCTCTAAATGTTAGATAGAACTCGCCTGTGAAGCCATCTGGTCCTGGGCTTTTGTTTTTTGGAAGATTTTTAATCACAGTTTCAATTTCAGTGCTTGTGAATGGTCTGTTTATATTTTCTATTTCTTCCTGGTTCAGTCTCAGAAGGTTGTACATTTCTAAGAATTTGTCCATTACCTCCAGGTTGTCCATTTTATTGGCATATTTACTTGTAGTAATCTCTTATGATCTTTTGTATTTCTGCAGTGTCAGTTGTTACTTCTCCTTTTTCATTTCTAATTCTGTTGATTTGATTCTTCTCTCTTTTTTTCTTCATGAGCGTGGCTGATTGTTTATCAATTTTATTTATATTCTCAGAGAACCAGATTTTAGTTTTATTGGTATTTACTGTTGTTTCCTTCATTTCTTTTTCATTTATTTTTGATCTGATCTTTATGATTTCTTACCTTCTGTTAACTTTTGGGGTTTTTTTCCCTAATTGCTTTAGGGGTAGGGGTTTTTTTTGAGATTTTTCTTGTTTCTTGAATTAGTAGTGTAGCACTATAGCCTTTCCTCTTAGAACTGCTTTTGCTGCATCCCATAGGTTACAGGTTGTCGTGTTTTCATTGTCATTTGTTTCTAGGTATTTTTTGATTTCTTTTTCGGTTTCCTCAGTGATCTCTTTGTTATTTAGTCGTGTATTGTTTAGCCTCCATGTGTTTGTATTTTTTACATTTTTCTTTCCTGTATTTATATCTAGTGTTATAGCATTGTGTTCGGAAAAGATACTTGATACAATTTCAATTTTCTTAAATTTAACAAAGTTTGATTTGTGACCCAAGATATGAACTATCCTGGAGAATGTTCCATGAGAAGTTGATGAGAAAGTGTATTCTGTTGTTTTTGGATGGAATGTCCTATAAATATCAGTTAAGTCCATCTTGTTTAATGTGTCATTTAAAGCTTGTGTTTCCTTATTTATTTTCATTTTGGATGATCTGTCCATTGGTGAATGTGGGATGTTAAAGTCCCCTCCCATGATTGTGTTACTGTCAATTTCCCCTTTTATGTATGTTAGCATTTGCCTTATATATTGTGGTGCTCCTATGTTGGGTGCATAAATATTTACAATTGTTATATCTTCTTCTTGGATTGATCCCTTGATCAATATGTAGTGTCCTTCTTTGTCTCTTGTAATAGTCTTTTTTTTTTAAGTGTATTTTGTCTGATATGAGAATTGCTACTCCAGGTTTCTTTTGATTTCTATTTGCATGGAAAATGTTTTCCATCTCCTCACTTTCAGTCTGTATGTGTCCCTAGGTCTGAAGTGGGCCTTTTGTAGACAGCATATATTCGGGTCTTGTTTTTTTTTATCTATTCAGCTAGTCTATGTCTTTTGGTTGAAGTTTTTCATCCATTTACATTTAAAGTAATTATCGATATGTATGTTCCTATTACCATTTTCTTAATTGTTTTGCATTTGTTATTGTAGGTCTTTTCCTTCTCTTGTGTTTCCTGGCTAAAGAAGTTCCTTCAGCATTTGTTGTAAAGCTGTTTTGCTGGTGCTGAATTCTCTTGGTTTGCTTGTCTGTAATGATTTTAATTTCTCCGTCGAATCTGAAAGAGATCCTCGCTGGGTAATCTTGGTTTTAGTTTTTTCCCTTTCATCACTTTAAATATGTCCTGCCACTCCCTTCTGGGTTGCAGAGTTTCTGTTGAAAGATCAGCTGTTAACTTTATGGAGATTCCCTTGTATATTATTTCTTGCTTTTCCCTTGTTGCTTTTAATATTTTTTCTTTGTAATTAATTTTTGATAGTTTGATTAATATGTTTCTTGGCATGTTTGTCCTTGGTTTTATCCTGTATGGGACTCTCTGTGCTTCCTGGACTTGACTATTTCCTTTCCCATGTTAGGCAAGTTTTCAACTATAATCACTTCAAATATTTTCTCAGACCATTTCTTTTTCTCTTCTGCGACTCCTGTAATTCAAATGTTGGTGCATTCAGTGTTGTCCCAGAGGTCTCTGGCATTGTCCTCAATTCTTTTCATTCTTTTTTCTTTATTCTGCTCTGTGGTAGTTATATCCCCTATTTTACCTTCCTGGTCACTTATCCGTTCTTCTGCCTCAGTCATTCTGCTATTGATTCCTTCTAGAGATTTTAAAATTTCGTGTATTGTGTTGTTCATCATTGTTTGTTTGCTCTTTAGTTCTTCTCTGTCCTTGTTAAATGTTTCTTATATTTTCTCCATTCTATTTCCAAAAGATTTTGTATCATCTTTACTATTATTACTCTGAATTCTTTTTCAGGTAGACTGCCTATTTCCTCTTCATTTGTTTGTTCTGGTGGGGTTTTACCCTGCTCCTTCATCTGCTGTGTGTTTCTCTGTCTTCTCATTTTTCTTAACTTACTGTGTTTGGGGTTTCCTTTTCACAGGCTTCAGGTTCGTAGTTCCTGTTTTTTTTGGTGTCTGCCCCCAGTGGCTAAGGTTGGTTCATTGCATTGTGTAGGTTTCCTGGTGGAGTGGTCTGGTGCCGTGTTCTGGTGGATCAGCCTGGATCTTGTCTTTCTGGTGGGTAGGACCGCATCTTGTGGTGTGTTTTTGGGTGTCTGTGAACTTAGTATGATTTTAGGCATTCTCTTTGCTAATGCGTGGAGTTGTGTTCTTGTCTTGCTAGTTGTTTGCATGGGGTTTCCAGCACTGTAGCTTGCTGGTCGTTGAGTGGAGGTGGGTGTTAGCGTTGAGCCTGAGATCTCTGGGAGAGCTGTCGCCGACTGATATTGTGTGGGGCCAGGAGGTCTCTGGTGGTCCAGTGTCCTGAACTTGGCTCTCCCACCTCAGAGGCTCAGGCCTGACACCGGCCGGACCACCAAGACCCTGTCAGCCACACAGCGGGGCTCTAAGGGCTTCGCACTCTCTGGATCTGTCAGGGCTTGGCCATAGCCCTCAGCTCCTGCTCTGGGAGTGGCCATGGCAGTGGAGGGCTGGTGTTGGGGCCAGACTCGATGTCCCAACTGCTTATTGAGGCAGGTTCCTACAGCAGCGTTTTTATTGCTGCTCCAAATGGAATCCTCATGACTGTTTACTTCCCTATCCCCTTACCTATCACATGGCAGGTGCTCAGAAATATCTGGATATATAAGTAAATTTATTGATTCTGTCTCATATGTCACAGATTTCCTAATTTGCATTTTTCTAGCCCAAAAATACTTATTTACAATTTTTCAGCTTTAAATGTTGAAACATTGTCAAAAATCTTTATATGTACTTCTATCTTGACCCTCTTTCTTTTGTGTTTACAAATTTAATTTCTTTTACACTTTCTAACAGTTGCTAATTCCAGAAGCATGTTTTTTTTGCCTTAATCTAAATCTTCTTTGTGGGTGGCTTATCTTTGACAATCACTGTTTGAGAAGGCTCATCAGAAATATCTATTTTCATGGCTCTTTTAATATCAGACATAATCCAGAAATTTTTATAGCACCCATGTTTGTTCTGTCAAAACAAAATAATTAGGACCACTGCCTTGTGTATGCTCAATAGCAAAATTGTAAATAAAACCAGCACAGCAGTCAGTAGTGTAAAATAACAAAATAGTTTTGCTTCTTGAAATACAATCGAGTTAAGACAGGCATGAAAATGAGTTAAATTTCATCTAAGCAGCCACATGAACTTTACCTGTCCAAAGCCTTTCATGCTTCCTTATACTTCTATATCCTCTTCACTGAGATTTGTTCATTGGTTTAGAAGTAAGGAGGGGAAGGGAGATGGAGAAGTTGTATATGTAGTATACCCTCTCTAATTTCTGACCGTCCAAGAGCAAACAGGAAGAAGAAAAGCCATTGGCTATTTTCTTACTTTTAAGTCTTTGAATTATACAGCCTAAGGCAGATGCAGGTAGTTAATGTTCATTATTCTAAGTCCATGCTAGAGCCAGCAGAGAAGTTATTAAATGTAGAAGTTACTTAAGGCTCTGACACTAAGGAGTTAGTTTCCTCACTCATATTAAAAATAAACGTTTTTCTTACCCTTTTCTTTCTAAAGCTTTTTAGTAGTAAAATCACCAATGAAGAGAGGGAGCTGAACAATTGGGTTCCCATCTTCCTTCTCATTGAAGTCTTTCAATGTTGTTACCAATGCACCAACATGCTTCGTTCCTTCTGACACCACACTCTGTGGAGAAAACCCCCTTTCCTTTGCACAGTTTAGACATATTGATACTTTCAGAATGTTGCTTTATTGTATATTTAGAGAGAATAAACTGTAATAAGAAAGAAACTTCAATGAAGTATGTTATAATCTGAATTTAAAAAATAAAATTTAACAAAATTTGACAATATACAGATTATGGACCTTCAAGGATTATAAAACCCCAAAGTGTTGGTCATTACCTTGTTGACATTCTTTGATTCCTCAAACTCTTGACTGTGTCTGCTTGATGGGTACCATCTTACCACTTACTGTACAGAACAGTATTCAGGAATACATTCTCTGTCCTTACTCAGACTGGGAGGAAATGTTCTTGCTACTCAGTTTTTAGTTTAAAAGGTATGACTTCCCATGGTTTGCTGGCATTCTTGATGATACACATAAAGAAGTAGCCCATACTTCAAGTTGGCCCCAACATCCTGTCTAGAGAAAATTTATTTGACTCATTACAGCTCCATGGACCAATGAAATTTTAAGTATATGATAGACATAGCTTGCATGGCTTACCTTCTATAACTATAGCCTTGATCTTCTATGGATTCTATTGTAACATGTTAGTCTGATGCCTTAAAGTTGTAGGAAAAGCTAATTGAATCGATTCAGCCCGAACATAACCACAGAGTCATCTCTAACACACTGTAGACTTCTTTTTTTTTTTTTTTTTGTGGTACGCGGGCCTCTCACTGTTGTGGCCTCTCCTGTTGCGGAGCACAGGCTCCGGACGCGCAGGCTCAGCGGCCATGGCTCATGGGCCCAGCCGCTCCGCAGCATGTGGGGTTTTCCCGGACTGGGGCACTAACCTGTGTCCCCTGCATCGGCAGGTGGACTCTCAACCACTGCACCACCAGGGAACCCCCACTGTAGACTTCTTGAGTGCAATATTTGTATCCACTTCATTTTGTTCTTCCTGTTTTGTGTCCACAGTGGACAGACAGCCAAAACATATTTGTTGACTGCTGAGTAGCACTTAATCTCCTTTTGATTACCAAGGCATACTCCATAGTCTGTCGCTTCTAGAAGTCCCTGAAAATATGAAATGTTTACATATTTTTCTCTAGCCCTTTTCGGGATAGATTGTTTGGTTCCCAGAGGTTTTCTTCCATTATTCATCTGTTTAGACATCAACTTTTATTTTCTGTAATTTTTTTTTTAATTAGCTTTTTAAAACATCAGCTGAGTTTAGTAGAGAAGCTGTTAATGTTACATTGGCCTGAGGGAACACCAATACTGGACTGGTATATAATTAGAGAAATTAATTTTTTAAAAAACCTTGAGTTGTACTTATTATGCCAGATATTTTGGTAGAGTCACACATTATAGTCTTTTGATGTTCTATTTGATTTTACTCTGTCAATCTAATTACTGCACACTTTAAGATACTTTCTTGTTGGCATTTCCTGTTTGAAAAATTTGACTATCTTGCATACTCTGTTTTCAGGTATCATAATGTAATATCCAGTTTAAAAAATTATTTTCTTTAACTTTTCTTCTTTAAAGCAGCTCTCATCTTTTATTAAAAAAAAAACAAGCTAGAAAATAGAGAACTAATGCTGTAAAAGCATCGGTTAATTTTGAAATTGTTTATAAATTAAAAAAAATTAAATATACTCTACTAAAACAAAAGGGGAAATTGTGTCCAATCTTATGAACATATTACATAAGACTATCTTAATAGTAATACCAATTTAAATAATCTACGTTTAAGCCAGACTTTTAACTGGAAAGAAAGATGCAAAGGAGGATGGCCAAAGCAAGGAGTTACTTTGAATACTAGCAATAAAAACTAAGTACTAGTGCAAATGACACAAAATCTCACCTTCCATTTCTGTCTATTTCAGTTTATCTTATTATTCCTTTTTTATTGGAGCTGGTCTTCCAGGAAAAATTAGAACTTACTAAAACTTAAAACTAAAACTTACTTTCCTTTGATTTACCATATATTATTCTTAATTTGACCCCTTTGGGAATCACCTCAACCATCCAGAGAGCCTGTTGTAAAACCCCTTGTGACCTTTTATTCTGAAGGATGATCCACAAAAGTACATAGAGCTGAGAAGCTGTTTTAGATGACAGTCCCTGGGACTCTTCTTTGTCTGTGTTCCTGTCCTGGAATTGAGTTACTGGTACTTAACATAAGTCACAGTTTAAAACTTCTTGAGGAAGCTGAATGAAAAGACTTCTGGATAAATAAACAATTTCTCTTTCAGAATAAGTAATTTTTAAATTGTTTCTGCATATAAACAGTATTTAGCTTCTCAACAAATGTAGGGTAAGTAGATGAAGAAAACTGTGGCTTAAGCTCAGTCACAATAAATTGTAAATGTATTAATTTTTGCCTCATTTGCATAATAGAAGCATTCTGAACCAATTTACCTTCTGACTGACTACTAAAACACATATTTTGTCATGTCGCTCTGCATTAAAACATTCATTGGCTCCCATTTTCATTAAGCTTTGTCCATACTTATTTACATGGCATCTAGGGATCTGGCTCCTGTTTCCTCTCTACTAAAATCCACCACTAACGTATGGAATAGATTCTTCTCATGTAGCACTCTGCCCCACCACTGATAGCATCTGCTGATGAGATTTTTTGCGTTAGTAATCCATAGCGTTCCTTTACCTACTTGGGAAACTTCGATTCACTGTCCAGTACAAAATTACAGGTATACTTCATCTTTTATAATCTGTGCTGATTCCTCTAGACAGAGGCAATCACTTTGTCCTCTGTGCTGCTCTCTGCATGTAGTTCTGTCAGTTCACTTATAATGTATTATAGGCATTTGCTTACATGCATTCCTCTGCTACTCAACTGTATGCTCTTTGAAGGCAGGGTACACGTAAATCTTTGACTCTTTGTAAGTGTCAGTGAATGCTTGTTAAATTAATGGAATTTTACCACATTCCCTTCTGCTATGAATTCCTGAAGTTGGTCTCATCTATTATTCTGTATTGCTTAGATTAAATTGTTAGAAAAATAATTAATAAACCCAATCTTGTCACCACGTTTAGGTAGCATTGCTATTCAAACTCTGATTTTTAGTTTTCTGTAAATTTTTTGAAACATATCCCATTTTTTCTATGTACTAGCCTAAGTAAATGATAACAAAAGGCTCTCTTCATTTAATTCAATTCAAATTTAGTGAATTATGACTGTAAAAATTAGTGTAAGCTCTTTGAAAATTAGTTATATCCTAAGCTTGGCAAAATATGGCATTGGTTCAGAAAAGAACAGCTTTAAAAGGTGAAGAGACTCCTAAGACTTAGTGAACGTTAAATAGCACATAAAACATTATGTGATGCATTAGATGTCAGTGAATCATAATTACGGGAGCTAAATTTCCCCTCAGGTACTCATGGTCAGAAAAGGCAAGTTTAAATGCATTTAGTTTTCCTGTACACACAAAATTTAAATAAAATTACAAAAAGTTATTGTCCCCAGATGTCCTCTAATTAGGGCTGGCTGCCCTTTGTGTAAGATATTGAGGGCAGCCAGATTATTAGAAGAAATTAATACTATAAATAGCTCCACCTAGTAGCTATAAATGTTAAATTCCATTAGATCATCTGACTCTTTGGGAAACTGATATTGACAGACCAAACTCTAAATATATAAGGTTTTTAGACCTTTACCCTCCATAAATATCTTGAAAATACTATACAGTTTGGCAAAATGGAATGTTGACTTAAACACAGTAAAACACACACACACGCACACACACACACACACACGAGAACATCTGTGTGTATGTATGAGAAATATGGAAGGCTTTGAGACAAATGATGTGTACCTTGAACCAGAGTCATCCACCAGCACCTGACGCTTCCAGCTGATCTGTTTCCCAGGAATACATCCCATAAACCCTATTTCTTTAATAAATCATCAGACAAGGAGTCTGATTACTATTTTACATATGAAAGTTTAGAAATACTTATTTTTCACATTGATCTGATTGAATAATAATAATCTACTTAATTTGAAAAGCACATGCCTAAACTAATCATTTTTATATCCTTATGATAATAACAATTGGAATTTGTAATAATTTTAATTGTTATCCATTATATATAAAATTTTACTTATTCTTGATCATGTTTGCATAGAAAAAGTTACTGTCTGTTCTTTTAGAATTATAGAAATTTTATAGTTCCTATGCAAAATGTCTCTCTGCTTGGAAAGTATCTTGGTTAACTATATTGTTTGGATAAAAAAATATATATTTATATTATAATTTCTTTTTATTATTTTTCTTACCTAAAATCAAGCACATTTCATTTGAATTATTTTCAGAATAACTAAAAGCTGTTGAAATATTCATATTTTCCTTTGAATGTATTGTGTCATAATTACAGTCCTCTGGAGTAATAAAATTATTAAAAACTGGAAAGGAAGGATTGCTATATTTTAATGAAATGAATTGTCAAAGACATAGCCTCCCCAGTTGGGTCTACATTCCATTTAGATTGATGGAGTAATAAATCCATGCTTCTCAACATTTTGAGGGAGGCATTTACTCAGTGTAAAATTTAATCTGTACTTTAACTTGCTGTCTCTACAACTTGAGAGTAACATTTACAATAGCATAAAGCTCCTGAAAGCATATTATGGTGTCTATGGTATTTTTATGGTGGTTGATGTTTACTGGTGTTCTCATAAGTTGTGTTCAGAAGGAAACAGTCCATGTTCATTTCCCTGCCTCACTTTTCTCCTTCCAACATCATTGCCAACAGCAAATTAAGTTAAGATGATGTAAATGTTTTGACTGTCTTTTCTTTCTTTAATAATACGTCTTTTTTTTTTTTTTGCACATCTTACTGGGTAGGACATTCTTGAATGAGAGATCATGGCCTATGTCCCCTTCCACCCAGAACTAAAATTTTTTTCAACAAAGACTTTGTTTTAAGCAATTGGAATTCTTAGACATAGCCAGTTTTGATTTTAAAAAAATAATGATATAGGCAAAAAAATAATGTATAAATATCATTAATATGATATCATTCAGTGATATTCAATTATAATATTTATCATTTATAAATATTATATCATATAATTTATATATATTTTGGAGGCAGTTGGAGGGGCTGGGCAAGTAAACATAGCTATTCATGTAGAATTATTACAGCTTCTGTCCCTAGAAAGATAGAGAAACAGAATGGCATTAATTACAATAGTTGAAGAACTTAAAACTCAGAATCCCTCTAACATGGTTTCCACTTTTACCAGATGGTAGAATCCTCACTTAGAAACCCGATCCTTTGGTAGTGAATGTCCTCACATCTTTCCAGGGTCAGTCTCCTCAGTCTAGATCAGAGAGAAGGCACCTAAAATATGGTTGTTTGTTGATCAGCCAATATTTTATTTTATTGTGTTAAAAATATTTTAAGATGTAGAATAGTGTGTGTAAACAATAAAGTCATAGTCTTTCAGAAGAGTAAGAAAAAATGGTTTGAATATGAAACCTAGAGATAAAAGCTAAAATATTTATTTGAAAATGTAAAGATTTATGCTAGAAGGCGTCAAGTTTAATATCAAAAGTTATTGCAACAAGTATAATAATGAGTTTATCTCTAACAGTCAAGAAGGGAAATAATGTTAAAGCTCATTAGGAGATGTTTTTAAGTTAGATCAGTAAGAATCCTATGATTTCATGAGTTAATTGGGAATGCAGAAGAGTGGTGTTGTGAACATTTTCTTCTTTTAAACTGTAAAAAAAAAAAAGAAGATTAACCTAAAGGCAAAATAGCAGATTGAGTGAATATTTAAGTCCCTCTTAATCTTATAACTACATAGTTAGTTAGTGCACTGTTAGGTTTGTTTGTTAATTTCTTAGATATAATAAAAATTATATATTTGTGTGTTTCATTGACCAGATCAATCAACAAATACTTAGTGAAGGCCAACCATGAACCTGACATTTTTCTAGGACCTAGATATACAATAGTGAATAAAACAGATAAAATATTTGCTCTCATGGAGATTATATTCACCTGGGGAAACAAAGACAAGGAACAAATAAAGATACAGAGGTAGATGGATATATACACAGATACGTAGATGATAGATATTCAAACTGCTATGACAAGGTAAATAAAGGTGTAGGTAATAAATTGAAGTAGGAAATGTCTGGGGAGGAATGTAATTCTTTTTTTACAGGGTGGCTAGAGACCATCTCTTTGGTGAAATGACATACATGAGGTAGGAAGACGCAAGGTTATATACAGAGATTATGCTTATGCTAAAGGAATAGCAAATACAAAGACTTCAAGCAGGTATGTGCTTGGTGTTTTCAAGAAACAGCAGGGAAATCAGTGTGGCTGTAGAGGAAGAGGGATAGGAAGTATGGTCAAAGAGGTGCCAAAGACCACATGAAACTTACAGTCACTTAGTGACACACTCATATTCAAATATGATACCTGTAAGTTTTTCCATAGTGTTCTCAGAACACCAACACTGCAAGCACATCTCTTTTTATGCTGTACTTATTGTATATAAATTGTTTTGTTTTTTACAAATTCCTGTATTGTGTTACAATGAATGAACATGTTATAATGGCTACTGTGATCTATTGGAAGGCAGGTTTAATACTTCATTTGCATTATAATGCCAGAATCTATTACATTAGTTTTTGTTAGATGGTCAATATACATAATTTCTCAGTGAATGAGTGAATAATTCAAATCCCTTTTTACACTGAGAGGTAGCATAACATGGTCAAGAGCACAGACCAGAGAGTAGACTGCCGAGTTTGAATGCTGGCTCTTTAGAGCTATATTTCTTTAGTTACCGTTGGGATTACAATTAACATTATAAACCCTAAATTTATAACGATCTAGTTTTTACTGATAGCAAATTTAGCTTCAATACCATACAAAGCTCTACTCCTATGGAGTTCTCCACTTCCTGTTACGTTAGTGGCACACATTATAATTGTATATATTGTGTGCCCAATAATAGATGTAACTATTTTATGCATTTGTCTTTTAAATCATATAGCAAATGAGAAGTGGAGTTGTAAACCCAAAACTCAATAACTACTACAGTATCCTTACCTATAAACTAGTTTAGATTACGTTATTGTAATACTCATTTCTAAGTTGATGCCTGGACATAACTGATTATTAATAGCAATATCCAATTAAAAGTTTGAAAGGAATATGACATTTTAAAATTGCAATTTGTTATTATAATTGACATCATTTAAATGCAAGCAGTAACAGTGTTGTCCATGGTGTTGTTAAATCACTATAAAATTTAAAATTTTGAATAAAAATTTTATAAATGTTTATAACTGAAATAAAACAGAATTTTGTGATGGAAACATAAACTAGTCATAGAATTTTTGTCATGAGGAAATAAATTTAAAACCCAGCTATATCAATTCATTTTTTCAGAAACTTTAAAGTGAATATTCCTATATTCTGTCGTGTAAGTAATATTTTACACAAAAAGATTCATTAATTTAAAATCTAAAGGAAGGTTTTCATCACCTTTTGAGTTCTAGACCAAACAACATTTTAGCTATCCATATTTATCATAAATTTACATTTTGTAGTGAGTCTTGTAATAAGTACAGAGTATCTGAAATAAGTTTGAAATGTTTATTTGTAATAAAGTAGAACACTATTAAATCATAGTATAGGTAAAATAATCTTTATTCATGATTGAAGTATCTATTTGTAATGCAGCCAAATTAAAAAAGTTCAGCACAGAAGTTAAGTTTAAAAATACTATAGCCAGTTATAATAATCATGCAAATTAGGACTTTTCAAAGGATTTTACCTTAAAAATTGCAAGTACCATAGGGACCTTAATGAAGAAGCCAAGAACTGAATTTTATTCCTTCTTGGAACAGCTTCTTTCTTCTAATTAGTCTGCTATATCAAAGCTGTTTCTCCTGATGGATTAAGACTAGACAAAAAGCCTCTGCATCATTTTCCCCTTTGAAAGTTTGTCTTTCACCAAAGCCTTCCTCCAAATATTGTTTTAAATTATACCCATCTAATTTCAAATTAAAGGAAAAAAAACTTGAGAACATGTTTATTTTTTTGCATCTCAAGTTCCTATAACTTTTCCAATCTGGTATCTAATTCAAAGTTGATAGTCTAATTCAGATAACTCCCGTCTATCTTGTTTTAAACCCAAAGCTCCATGTTTGAAATATTTTTTCCCAACTTTAAAGCTTTGTATTTATGAAGTAAATCCATGTGACTATAACTTCCTTTTGGAGATTCTTATCAGCAAGAGATAGCCAGCAACAACAAAATGAGTTCATATACGTCCTGCCAATAACAAAAGATATGGAAGGTTTTCTTAAGTCAGTACAAACAAATCTGGATTACGTGGATATACCTTTTGAGGCTTGTGAAATTAGGCCCACGTTGTGCTTTAAAAGAACTCCTACGAGTTTAGTTAACCAAATAGAAACTATTAATATAAATAACTAAAGATATAAAATGTAACACTATTAAATTAGATAGCATTTATTGAATATGAAATATATGCTAGGTAATTTGGATGCTGTATCCCATCACTCAGCTGAGAAAAGTAAGCAGATTATACTTAAATTGTCCAATGATACACAGTTTGTAAATAGCAATTTTGATATTTGAAACCTGCTAACAAACTCTCACTTGAGAGCCTATACTCCAAGCTATACTGCTTCCAGTGGCTAGAAAACCAGGGCACATGTACAAGCAAACTGATATCATTTAAAATTTAAATAAGAAAAATTGCCAAAGCAAGCCAAATATCTCATTTTTCATGTCTCCAAACAGATTATTTTTAAAATTACAACCCATAGAGAAGTTGGCAGATTAGCAAAATTAACACCTATATAACACATCAACTCGATTCATCAGGTATTAGCAGTATTGCCACATTTGCTTTCTGCTATCCCTGAGCAATATTTTTTCTCGGAATCATTTGAAAGTAATCACAGACGTTACGAAACACAATTCCAAAATATTTCAGCATACATATTCTAAAAGCTAGGATATTCTTCCACATAAATGGGAATTTTGTTATCACACCCAAGAACTTTAACTTTTTTTTTTTTTTCCCTGCGGTACGCGGGCCTCTCACTGCTGCGGCCCCTCCCACCGCGGAGCACAGGCTCCCGACGTGCAGGCCCAGCGGCCATGACCCACGGGCCCAGCTGCTCCGCGGCATGCGAGATCCCCCCGGACTGGGGCACGATCCCGCGTCCCCTGCATCGGCAGGTGGACTCTCAACCACTGCGCCACCAGGGAAGCCCAAGAACTTTAACTTGAATACAACATCAGAAAAAATTCTGAAACTTGTAAATAGATAAAAGAGATTTCTGAGTTTCCTTTGGTACTCAATAGTACTAAATGGTTAATTTGGTAAATTTTCTATCAACTAGTCTATTTTAACACTTAGGGTTTATAAAATAGCAGAGGTTAACTTGTGGATTTTGTCTGCACAGATGAATAATTTCTATCTATTTTTAAAAAGATAACCCTGACAGCTATAATATATTGCCCTAGTTTTGTATCTAACCCAGCACTGTTATTTTAGTAGTCCCTTATTAATTTGCCTATAGAAACCTTGTTCCTCATATAATCTTTGGTCTAAGTTTATCATTTTACTGACTCATTAATTGATAGGCTAAATAAAATCTTTGACTTTATATTTGTGAGTCATGCTTTTAACTTTTTGAAAGTTACACTTTAACAACAGTCTTATCTAATATACAGTTCTTATTCAAATTTCCCAAAGTGTTTCAGTAGTATTCTTTATTGTTCTTTGTTTATTTATCTTGATCCAGGATTTAATCAGGGATCCTACATTGTAATTGTTTTACATGTCCTAGTTTCGTTTAATGTGGAATAGTCTTTGCATTTCATCCTGTTGCTTTTGTTTCTCATCATATTGACTTTTTTTTAAAAAAAAAAGAATGCAGCCTAATTGTGTTATAGAATGTTCCACTATCTGGATTTGTCTTTTAGTCATGATTAAATTAAGGTTAAGCAACTTTGGCAAGAATACTACAGGTGATGTTGTGTACTTCTTATTATATCAGATTCACTTAATGATAGTTTGTCTCTTTTTTGAAAATGCTAAGTTTGGTCACATGATGATTAAGTTGGTTTCTGTTGGGATTTCTCTATTGTAATGTTACATTTCATTGCACATATTTATCAAGCTATCTTTGAGGTGTTACTCTGAGACTATGTAAAGATCACATTCTCCAAAAACATTTTAGTCAGTGATTTAGCATGTTCTGATGATCCTTGCTTGGGCTAATATTACACTGGTATTTGCAAAACTAATTCTTTAATATTAAAATAGTGTTTATGAGCAATAGAATGGTTAAAGGAGCTCAGGATTGGAGTCAAAGATATACATACAAATGTGCATGTATATCTAAGTGCATGCATATCCAAATTTCAAAAAATGGTAAACACTTGAGTATAAAACTATTTTTAAAGGTATAAAACAAGTAAACAAGCATCACACTTTACTTTATAAACTGGTGTCAAAGAAGTTACTCAGGTTAACAATGCAGGGGTTAAGCCATGAATACCATTCTAAAACTCAATATATCAATTAATAGAGCAATCAGGGATCAGGTATTCGTAGTGAAACAGTATGAGCCTACTTTTCAGCACGTGCTAAATTTGGAAAAATAATATCTACTTCACAGGGTTGTATTGAGGATTAATTGTGATGCTACATGTAAAGCACAGATCATATTTCCTAGAATGTGATAATGAATTTTAAATGCTAGCCATTTTTACTGCATTGTCCTTCCCATCATGTGATTTAGAATTTTTAATGTTTAAAAAATTACTGTATGAAACAAAAGAATAGTGGGAATAAAATCTAGGCTGCTTTAAGATTTTTCCTCTCTACATATGCAGTTTCATTTGATGGATTTGCTTTCTCCTGTATGTTCTGTTTCTTGCCTTAAATCCTTTGTTCATTATTTTTAAATGGCCCACATAAAATCCTTGGAAAACGTGACTTTCATTCTTAAAGACATTCATTTAGAGAGGATGTGGCAATAGCAACATTATTCTATACATATGGTAATACATTCTGTGATGTCATAAATGTATTAGCTATAAACAGTAAGTTCCTAATTGGAAGTCTGCAGTAGAAAGAAAGGAATATACAAAAGAGTAATAATTCCAGGATCATGTATGGCAAATTAATTAAATGAAAACTATTAAAATAGTTCATCTGTTTGTAAAAAGTGACATTTCTTTCCAAGGATAGAAAAGTAATGTTTGAAAATCAGAAATGGAAGTTTGCTTCGGTGTATTAGAAATGTAAGTGCACTTGCATGTGTGTGTGTGTGTGTGTGTGTGTGTGTGTGTGTGTGTGTATCTGTGTTGGGAGAAAGCTGTGCAACATCCTTATGCAGGACCCTGTTTTTAAAGCTTTTTATACTTTGAATTGTTCCTATATGGAGTATGACTGCCTGGGAAAGTGTCAACCATAGTGTTTGCTTCTGTTTATATTTTGAGTTAAAATTGAAGAAGTCATGGAGCTAGTTTAGAAACTTTCAAAATTCCGCATAGACAAATAAAAAGGCTTGCTTTTAAAATAACCCATCCAGCCTAATCTTTACACCACTTACAGCACAACTACAAAGATTGCTCATCAGGAAAGGATAAAAGGAATGTGGTGATGTTTCTTTGTAAATGGTCTAGCTCTTACTTTATTTGCCTCTTACTTTGAACCATTTCTGTATCAAAGTCATGTCTAGTAATGAAAGACCTTTGGGGGGATTTCTGACTGACAGGTACCATTACAAATAAATTGCCTCAGAATGTAAAAATGTGACCCTTCAGGTGGTTCAACCACATTGTTTGCAAACTGTGACTAAGTATCAAATTCCACCTTTTTTGCTAAGCACACATCATGGAACAATACAGTTCCACTCTTCAGTGCTTTGGCACTGATTGTGTAGGTCATGATTAGAGATTCAGCTGGGGATGACTAGAGACGAATACAGCCATGCAATTGGCTGTAACCAATCTTGACCCTGCTTGATCCTCACTCCTTAAAAACCTGTGACTTCCTGTAGCCTCTTACATGATCCATGTATGTGGTTAGCACTGCCTCCCGACTAACCTTTTCATCAGTAGGCTTTCTAGCTACTTTGCTTTGTAGCCTTACAAAGGCATTCATTTTTGAGCTATCTTAAATGACATCTAGGAGTTCAAAGTTTGCTGAGCACAATAAGAAAAGTCACAATGGGTTTCTTAGGAAAGAAGGTGAAAAATGTAGAAATCATGTATTTTAAATAAGTGCACATTGGAATTAGGGAAGAATTACAAGAGAATGGAATAATGGGGAGAGAGATACAAGGTGTCTATTTTATAGACTCCAGTATGTTACCAGGATTCAACTTTACAACTTTTATTTAATCCATCAAGATCCAGTTTACAGGTGGTCCATGACCTCTTGTTAAAAGAAAGAAGATAAATCTGAATGTGAAATACTTTCTTAATCCAGCTGTTTCATGTTGACATAACAACAAAAAAAAAACCACCAGAAACATTGTCAACATATGTAGGGAAAAACTTATGATTTTTCAATAGAATTTTTACATAGTCTTAATTTTTAAAAGGTTAATAAATTTGAGACCATCCCACTTAATCCCACTTGTTTTAACAGTAGAATTCAAGACTATATCATCATACCCAAATATCAATATTTTAAGATATAGATGTATTTATGTTAGTAGTCTATGTTAGTAGTCTTTATATTAAACACTTTTTTTTCAAATGTGTTTAATATAAAAGACTGATTTGACTGGTATTTTGGAAACACCATAGTGGAATGAATTACTTTCATCATAATTAGGAAGTAAGCAAGGACTAGCATTCTAATATCTGTCCAAGATCAATTATTCCTGACGATAAAATGTCTTAATATGTCCCACTCAAGTTTCTGCTCCAGTGACTATGTTTTCTATTTTGTCTCTTAAATATGTTTAGTTGTTAAAATAGAAATTCATAGTTACAATCATCTTACAACATTATAAAACAGACTCTAACTAGTCTGCTACCAATTTTCTCCTATTCCAGAAATCAAGTATCACTCAGGGAAGAAGGCCATCTCTCGGCCTCTGTTGATGCTTCTGAAATACGGTTAGCTTTTTCTCCTAAACACATACCCACATACAGACACACAAATTCACACGCATTCAAAAGTTTTTGAATACACTGACTTAACTGCAGTCCATATACTTCTATCTTAAACCTTAAGATTTGGGGACAATGAAAAGTTACACCCCCTCAAGAAAATCTGGGAGAAATTCTATCTGACAGTTGCCACTGTGTGAATGTAATGTTAGTCTTGTAGGTGCAGATATCCTGGGAAAATTGTCAGATGCCTTTTCAGAGTCTAAGTGTGGAGAAACACAAATACTTTTGAATGCTTTAAAGGCATGGGGTTAAATGCTCCCCCAAGCAATTTGCTATTTCCGTGTTAATTCAGTTTGTAGAAACATATAATTAGAATCTGTAATACCTGCATTTTTCTTTTCTTTATGAGAAAAACATGTGGTAATGCACAGAGCATTGGATACACTGGGAAGGAAACCCTTTGTGGGATAGTTTTATATCGCCTGCTGAAAGGCCACAACTATATTTCCAACAGAAAACAAAGCAAAATAACACTTCATTCCTTTATTGGAAACTAGCACCTTTCCTTAAAACTAAAATAAGTGCTTTCATGTAGCATTAGTAATTTTCTTCTTTACAGGTGTTGAACAAAGTAGCCTGGGGAGTGTGCAATCTGGGCTGGGAATTACATCCAGGTTGTTCGCTTAATAGTATAATACATAACCATATACGCACAGGTTGACATTAAAAGAATGACTTTAAGATTATAGAAGAAAAATGCTCTCTGATGAATAACCACAATCACTAACTGTAAGGAAATATATGTTGTGCATAGTTCATATATATACGAGTTATATGCATGTATATTGTATGAAAACACAGTGATTCATGTGAATTTCTGTTTTCCCTTGAACAGCAAACAATTGACCATATAATACAAGAAGATAACATTAATTTACTTTTGCTGATTCTTGTACAGGACCACAGAAATATTTAACTGTCTTGTGATATTCATTTAATTTGGCTTCCCCAGTAGGAAAATTGTCTTTAAGATCAATTATCATACAACTAATGCTACTTCATAATGTGATCTATATTAATCATTCTTTCCAAACAGAAAAAAATCAAAACTTTTGAGAGAATAAGTATAATATTTACATTTCTTTAATGATATTAATACTCCTGTATTTTATACATCACAATAGAAGAAACTTGGAAACCATTACATAATTCCCTGATAAATTAAATTAGGACACAATTTTTATAGTTTCTATCTAAACTAATTTATTTTAAAAGTACTTGCTTCCACAAATCATAGGCCATCATAGCATAGTTTTTCTCACCTAACTTATTTGGTCCAAAAATGTCAGCAATTCAGAAAACACATTTGCTTTCTCCTTCTCATTTGGGAACAATTAAATCAATCACAAATAAGTTAGATTTTTTTTCTTTTAATTCAAGAAGGATTTAAAAATAAGTGTTTTATATACATGGATAAGTAAATGAGTTTCAGGGAAGCGAGCAATTTTCAGCTATGATTCTCTGGTAAATGCTAAGTTAAACGTCAATAATGTCAAAGTTACTATCTTCAAGTTTTGATATGAAAACATCTGGGCAGTTGTAACATGCCAAAGAAGTAACACAAAAGGGTGTGATGGGAAAGGTGACACTGGGATTTGTATAGTGTGGCAGACTTAGTGTGACAGATCTTAGGGGGATGCAGAAGCAAAACAGAACACTGAAGTATCCTGAAACTGTGATTTTAAAGGCTACAGAGAGGAATTGCCAGACGAGGGTGATGTGCTTGAAATGTTTGATACTTCTGAAATCGAGAGAAAACACTTTTCTAAGAAGTAAATGGTCAGAAATGTCACATGCCACCATGATATTAATCAGGACAAAAGTGAGAAAAAGCCACCAGACTCTTTTATGTTCAATGAAACAGCATAAACCTCCTGTTATAGGTACTGGGAAATTGCAGGCACACAATAAATGGTAGCTATTATTACTTTCAATAAGAAGGGGTGGGATTAAACTCAATATTAGAGTCTTAAAAGACCAGTTGGAGAGGAAAGTGAGGAAGCAGCTGGATTATATACATGCTTGAAAGTTGAGAGCAAGGAATCAAACATGGATCATCACTCAGCATGTCTTTTAGTTGTTTTGATAGTTGGCTTATTTTTACTTTTCAAAATAACTGCCTCAGTCCTTTGCAAAAGTAAATTAAGACATGGATCACCTAGCACAGTGCCTGCCATGCAGGTGCAAAGGGGAAATAATATTTCTGTTTCCCATGTGCCATGCCCAGATTTATCAGCTTTGCATGATTTACCTCATTTCATTATCACAAAACCCCCTGGGCTGGGTGCCACTCTACCAGAAATAGTATCTCATTCTGTCAATTTACATATCAGGAAACGAAGTTCCATAGCGGTTAACTCCGTTTTTCAAAACTACTCACCTAGGGGGTTTTGTCTGACTTCTCTCCACAATGCCACGTCACATGTTAAAAGTTCCTCGTGCCTACATATGTATAAAATATAAGGGGAAGAAATTCATGGAGAGTGCTATGGCCGAGGTTACAGAGTATGTTCATGGAAATGCTAGAAGTTTCTATGTAAAATAAACATTTGATAAATGCTTATTAAGCAGGTGACGAATACTTTTCACACATTTGCCTTTTCTGTATATCACAATTTTAATTAGAGCTGGACACGTGAAATAACAATAGGATGAAGTAGATTATTATTTGATATTATGAGCAAAGCTGTAGCTTTGTACAGTTTTGAATTTCTGACTTGCTCTTTTGGTATGCCTTTAAAAACTTCTGGGGACTTCCCTGGCAGTCCAGTGGTTGAGACACAGTGTTTCCAGTGCGGAGAGGGGCCTGGAGGGTGTGGGTTCTATCCCTGGTCAGGGAACTAGGATCCCACATGCTGGGCCAAAAAAACAAAAACAAAAACAAAAAATAAATTTTAAAAACCTTCTATTATCAGCTTGGAAATGTAAATCATCGAAGTTTTTTTTTTTTTTTGCGCTACGCGGGCCTCTCACTGCTGTGGTCTCTCCCGTTGCGGAGCACAAGCTCCGGACGCGTAGGCTCAGCGGCCATGGCTCACGGGCCCAGCCACTCCGTGGCATGTGGGATCTTCCCGGACCGGGACACGAACCTGCGTCCCCTGCATCGGCAGGCAGACTCTCAACCACTGCGCCACCAGGGAAGTCCAATCATCGAGATTTTGAAAATCTGGAACAATAACCATTACATTTTTGTGTTTTCTTTGCAAGAGAATGTATATGTCATTTTGCCATTATACAACTGTTTGGACACAGAACAAAAAAGAGAACATACACCTTTTGTTAACCTATATTTGACAATGATACACAGGCATCATCAAAAGTTAACACGTGCTAAAGGCTTATTGACTACTGGTTATCCTGCTAAGAATTTATCCTTATTTCATACCTGATGAGGTAAATACTATCTCAATAAGGAAATCAGGGATTAAAGTTTGGGTCCTATATAATTCCTCCAAGGCAAGAAAGTAAAATAAAGAGTATAAAGATAGAAAAGAAAGAAAACTTTGATTATTATTCTCATGATTTCTTCTTACGTGTCAAAGCTTCAACCAGGAATGCTTCCCAGCTGCATATATTTCAGCCTTTGGAAGTTTGCTTAATGAGAGTCAGTTGGTAGGTAAATTCCTTCCCTTTTGGTTTTCCTGAAAACAAATATTTTATTACACCTTGGTTCCTGAAAGATAGTAGTGCTAGATATGGGATTATAAATTGTAATGCTTATTTTCTCTCAACATATTGAAGGTATTACAGCGCCTCTAACTTCCATGGTTGTTACCTGTCTACTCTCATTTTTTAGCAAAGGGTTTATCTTTCTCGTCATTCCTAAAATTTTCTTTTTGTCCCTGAGGTTCTATCACTCTTTTATAGTACTATAATTATGATTATAGTACTATTATATCATATATTTTATTGCTATACTGTATCTTGCCCAGATCTTTTTTTCATTTACCCTGGTATTAATTTCTAGCTCTTCCAGGATAAAACATTAGATTTATTTAATTTATTCTGTAAATTTATATTCATAATTTCATAATTATATCTCAAAATTCATAACTTTAAAATTTTTTTGTCAAATACTGCCTTTTAACTCTTCTTCTATTCTGGACTTTCAATTAGACTTATATCAGCCTTCCCCAATTTACTTTCTATGTCTCATAACCACTATTTGATATTTTAACTCCTCTCTGTGGATTGCCTCATGAATATTTTCTTTAGTCTACCAGCTCTTGCTTCCACCTTGATGCACTGAATTTTTTACTTTACTTCTTTCCATTTCTAAAACTTTGTTTAGATTCCTTTTTAAGTCTTCACAGACATTTTAAAGTCTCTTGATCTTCACTCAAATTTTCATGCTTCTATTTTCTGAAATATATGAAACATAAATACTTAAATTAATTTCTTATACAGCAAGTATACTTCTGCTAGTTTTCAACTCATGGTACATTTTGCCCCTATGAGTTTCTTGGGTTTTGTCTGCGTATAAGAGTTTGAAATTAAAGTTAAGATTTACTAGTGTAGATTGTACACTTGTGTCAGTTGCCTGGGGGTCCCCCCTTCCGACTAAATTGTATAAAGTTGAGGAGCAAATCGGCATGAAGACCAAATCATGGTTATGAATTCTCAAAGCATATCGTTTTCCCCTCACACAATACCAGTGACATAAGGAAGTTTATTTACTGTCCCTTCTCCTGTGAGTTTATTGCAGGTGTAATCCTTTGGGAACCCAGCTTTATAGAGCAATCTCCTATCATATACCCTACTTTAAGCATACCCAGGGCTTTATCTTGTGTCTTGCATACCCTGAACAGCCATCAAAATAGAAACCTAAAGTCCCCTGTGTTTGGTGCATCAATGTAGGGTAAAAACTGGCTTTTAAGCACACCTAATTCCTAGGCTTCCCTTTTCACTGTTTTTAGCCTCTGTGGATTTTTAAATTCATTTTCACTACAGAAAGGCATTGAAAAAGATACCTGCTACATTTTATTTGTAAAATGTAAAATCAAATAAAAAGATACTATTTCTTGTTTATTTTTATTGGGAGGTCCATTTAGTTTTGTCTAATTGTTGCACTGAAAATCCTATTTTCAAAACTTCAATTACATATGCCTTTTCTTGTTATTATATGTTAACTTTTTTTTGTATGTGTTAAATGTGTAGATTTTAGTTTTTAAAATTTTTATTTGTTGTTTCAGTCAGCTCTCAGCTATGACTCCTACTGATACTGGGCTCTTTGTTAGAACTGATACAAAACACAAATGAATGTTGATATAACATATTTATGAAATCAGCCTCTAGAGAACTAAGTTCCTAGGAATTATACCTCAGAAATAACATCCCACTTTTACCTTAACTGTTCTTCAAAGATTAGCAAACAGCATACAGAATGCTACATCTTGTTGATTTTATATGAAAATTTTTCTTACAATGACATTCTATAAATTCTCGATTTTCCAAATCACATGGTGCACATTGGGGTAAGGTTGACTTAATGATCTGTCAGCATCTATCAGTTAAAAATGCATTAAACTGCAAGTATCAAAATACCTGACCAACAGTGACCACACAGTATATCATATATTGTTTATTTAAGAGCTGTCTAGAGGTAGATTGTTTCATGAATGATTCAGTGATTAAAGAACTATAAAACTCACCTATTTTCTTTCTGATTTTTAGTATGCTGATTATTTGTCCTAATCATTCTTGTGTCTTGGCTAAAGATGGTTTCCATAGCTCTAAGAATCACATTAGTAAGGCACAAGCAAAGGGGAAGGAGAGATGCCAGCAATCTATTTTCTTTTACTTCTTTGCAGCAAATTATCTTTTGAACAAGACACCAGTCAAATTCTTCTTAGGTTGCTTTAGTCAGAACTAGGCCACATGACTATTTCTTGCTTCAAGAAGGCTATAAGAATGAGAATCTGCTGGGAATCCATTGGGGGAATAAAGTTGGGAATGGATTGAGGGAAGCAAACTAATGTATCTGCAATAGTTCCTCTACTGGCTCTTCAACATCCATACTCATTTCACATGGAAGATGCTCACTTCTTCCACAAGGGAAGGCTCATCCACTTACCATTTATTACATATGGCTCCTTTCCTAAGATAAGTGGGTGATATGCGTACTCTCTGAAAGGTTAGATGTGACTACTCATGATCCAGAGACTGAGTTAAAACAGAAGGTATTGCCTTTAACACGTACAATATACAAGAAGAAATGCTATAACTTAGTTTTTTCATTTTAAGTGTGAACAATTGGAAACACACAATAATTGCTATTGAGAGCATATATCTTACCTGCTATTTAGTAATGGCAGGAAATCCTATCCCGGCAGTGAAGTAAGTTTCCTGATTAGCCAATCATTCTGTCCCCACCTCTGTTCCAAAATCTTTAGTTCTATCACCAGGAGAGAATCTTTCCTCATTATTATCCTTCCCATCCATATCTGAATTGACTGCTCCTTCCGGAGGATCCACTGCTTTAGCATCTCTCTTTGACGCCACTTCGGAGGCCCAGGGATTCCCACAGATGTTTCCCAGCTAGATTTCCTATTTTATTGCTAGTGTATTTCCCTCAAATTTTAGTAGGTTCTAATTTATTTGCTTTTAAGGTGGCTCCATGGTGCATTGGAGAGCACATTGGACTTCTAATTTACTTACTTTTAATCAATTCCATGCTCCTGTATCTATGGCCCAAATAGCTTAAACAGAATATTTAAGCTAAGCTAGGTAGACATAACTTGCAATTGGGTCTTTGCTAGAGGGTGTGTCCCCTTGATGAAAGGTGCTGGGGAGAATCTGAAGCACCTCCTTATCATACCTCCTAATGAGACTGATGTTTCCATGCTGGCAGTTATACTAGTTTCAAGTTGGCGTACAGAAGCTGGCTCTTCTAGTCGTGCCAAGCTGTGAATTATGAGGATGGACTCTCAGTCAGCCTGGATTGTAAGCCACAGGCAGAGAGTGTCTAGCCTCCAAGAGTAACTAAACACGGGCCAGCATTCTGAGTTTTAACTACTCCTTCACCAGCAGTTCAACCTCTGCTACTATGTTGTCTACATCCCAAAGTAGTTCAGGAAACAGTTTGAGGAAATGTTTCATCAAAGCTTAAGAACAATCTCTAAAAAGCAGGAATTGTTGATTTCTGGCTATCCTTCACCCTATTATCAAACAATACCACCTTTAGAGGCACTGGCATCAACCCAGTTCTCCTCCTCTGTTAAGGATATGTATTGGCACTCATTGGTGGCTTGGGAATCTTACAGATGATTTGATACCTCTGCATAAGAATGTCTCTGTAAGTGTGACTTTAATTACTAAGTATGCTGAGTAAAGTAGCACTTTAGGGAGAAAAGATACAGAAAACAGGAGGAAAACTGGATAATGTTCTCACAAACTATATCTGTGACCAGAAAGACCATTTCTTATTACGTGTAGTAAAGGAGTTAATACTCTCAATATCGTTAAAAGTGACCTATGAATTGGTTCTCAGCTGTTACAATCATAATAATTCTTGGACACCTCCAGCTTTTTTCAGTTAACTCAGTATATTCGAAGTATAGGTAAAAAAAATCTTGTACTGCCAGATGTGAGGGAGGATTCCTACCACACTGGCATTGGGATTGAAAGGATCTGTACATGTCTCAATAGAACTTGAAGACAACCAGTGGCCGCACTTGCTTTATAAATACAAAGTGCCTCAGAAACGCAATCATCTATATTATTGTTATTTTTATTTATTTTTTATTTTAGGCAGAGGACACTTGTGGCTGTTACTTTGGTTACAAAATAATCATGCCAAACTGAGTTTAATATGTCAACATATAGAACGAGATGGACAAAAGGGTTAGGAAATTACCTATATTCTTTTAATCTCAGCTTGCATAGGCAACGTTCAGTTCTATAAATTTTTGAGTGCCCTCGAATGTATTCTAAATATTTTGCAGGCTATCATTTCTCTCTCTCTCTCTTTTGTTTTATATGCCTACAATTATATCTGTTCTGTTTCGTGCATAAACATTCCTTCATCCTCATTCTGTGTAAGTTTAGTCATAAGTTTCAGAAACTTACTGTCAGTATACAGTGGCAAAAGAATAGGTGGAATACATTTTCATTCAAGTACACAATTTTTCTGTACCGTGATGACTACTTTAATGTTTCTAAGTAGAATTCCTCAGCTAAATAATGGATATTATGTTATGCCTAGGAAGGGTATTCAGCAGGTATGTTTAGGATGTCTGTACAGTTTTATTAAATTTGGCGTATTAATGTTGCCAAGCCTTCGGAGATTTGCGAATTGTTTTCTTACCAGCCTGGGCTAGGCTACTCAGAAGCCGGGCGTGTACCATTGAGTTACACAATTACATACTTGAAAATCAAAAGGGGGAAATGAAACCATAAAAGCTGAGTAGACAGGAAAGCCAAATGCACTCTCAGGGCGCATCACTACCTACTTCAGACTCAGAAAAGAGGCCTCCCTCCTACAAATAGTAGATAGGGAAATCGGAGCGTGCATCCCATTGACAAGTGGGGAGAGATACAGGGAGGTTAGCTTCACTCTAGCAATTTTCTACCTAAGTGAAGCAATTCCAGTATACATAGAATGTCAAAGCCAAAACAAACTTTGATTCTATTTCATCTAATCAAGAAAACACCTGCTATTTTTTTCTTCATTTGATTGGTACCCGACAGAAAGAAGCTTTCTTTGCAGACAACTTGACCACCAACATTTCTAACCCTCATGATGTGAGACATAGAAATGGGCCCTTGCTCTATCTTCTTCCTCCTCATAATATCTCCTTTTCATAAATTGTTCCTTGTAATTATGAAAAGAAATTTTGACTTTGATAACCTAGATTACTACCTATTTTCCTAACAGTAAGTAAATATTCCAACTAAATTTCACACTTTTATTTTCCTAATCATATTAATGAAGCTTTGTTTCTACACAGCCCTTGGGGAAAGCTAAGCAATCAGGAAGTTTTCCTAGGATCATACGACAGAGCTTTAGGGAAAGTGTTCCTGAGACTGCTATCAGAAGCTAAAATTTCCTCAGATACAGCATCACTGCAATAACCTACTAGCTACTAGAAAACTTATTTATGTTTCTGTCATTTGTGCTTTCATTCCTAGGTCTTAGTATAGTTTCAGACCCATAGAAATTATTTAATACATAAAAGAATATTCAGTTTCCCTTTGTATTTCACATTGTTATATAAAGTTGTATGAAGAATTACTAAGAATCCTGTTGATTGTTACAGTCTGGTCATCTGGAAATGTAGAGAGCTGTATAAAATTAAGATATTGAAAATTAAACAAAAAAATTTCTGGGATCCATTTAAGAATGGTTTTAAGTGTAATCAACAGTACTCTCAATCCCTGGCCCAAAAAAATGAAAGAAAATGTGCTTAAAAACAGTGCAGATTCAAGAGGAGTTATCCTGTAATTCTTTCAGTCTTCAAAAAGCACACAACAATTTCCACACCTTTTAGAGAGTAGAGAAGCAATAAAGTTATGGTTACTTAACTACCAACTTCCCTAAAAACATCTAAATCCAAGACAGCTTAAGAACCAGGTAAATGTTTTGGAAAAGCTTTTTAAACTCAAGTTTCTTACGTGAGCTAAGAACTTACCTGTCAACTAACAGACTTTTCCAGAGACACTGAAATTCATATGTTTTGAGATCAGAAAGAAGCCTGTTCCTTTTTTTTTTTTTTCTTTTCTGGTTTAGGGTAAAAGTATATTCTTCCACAAAATATCCTTTGTTTTTAAGGTCATATTTTAACATAGAAAATAAATTGAGTTCTACCTTCTATCTGTATTTACCATGATTCCTGTAAATAGGTCACGTCCACTCCCAACAGGTGGTAAACTTGTCTCACGTGGTTTTCATATAACAGCCTAGAATAGGAAGACCTGAAGAACGGCATCAAATGGTATCATTAAAACGATTGTAAACATGCCTGTTGTGGCAGATGCGAGCTTGCTTTCTGCTGATACACATTCAAATTGTTTGGTAAGATCAAACAAATGTAGAGTTTTAATATGTCAAACATGTCTACATTCTAACAGGTTCTTTTTTAAAGAGATCTGTTTCTTTAGAAGTCAGGACAGCTATAAAAGAGCCAGACTACAGATCAGATTCAAAGTCAAAACTCATTTTCTCTGATTAGGGCAGAATTCTCTGTATCTGTATCATTTAGCCAACAGTTTTCAAAGAAAAGAGATCAAACAGAATAATATTGCAGGTATTAAATTAAGATGGTGGTGGCATGTGTATCTATTAATTAACACTAATTAGTGTTAGGTTTTGTCCAAGACAAAATTAAATATTTTTAGTCATTAAATCTAATCTGTCCTTCTCCTAACCTTTTCACCTCTTCATCACCATCCCTCTTCCTCTAATTTATTAATTTATTTAGAATAGTGTCACACCACATGTTTTATTTTCAGACCATTTAAAATTAATTCTGGGGAAGCCAGTTAAATTTGAAGTTCTCAAGTGCTGGCTTTATTTTTTTCCAGTAACAATAAAATTAGATTTCTCTGGCAAGTTAACTAATATGATGTTTTTTAATTTTAGCAGGAAATTGTGAATTAAATAGCTATATTATTTGTATGGAAAAATGCACATAGAGTGTGTTTCCCAGTTAAAGCTAATAACCATCAAATACTTCATAGATGTCTTGTATTTTTATATAAATTATCTCATTTAACCTCTCTGGACCCAAAATCACAGAGCTAATAAACCAGGATTATCTAGAAAAAGAAACTACCGTCGTAACCATTAAAGTATACAGCCTGTTAAATTTTTCATTTGAGATAGTGTTAGTTATGGAAACTTCTTTTGTTAAATAGGTCAATATATTTATAGTCTTCTCTCTACAAAGATGTAGGAGGTTTCCTCTCTTGTGGCATAGAGTAATAGTCACCAAATATTCTATTGTCTTCCCTACGTTCCTATGTTCTATTACAATTATTTTGAACCACAAGACTATTTTTGGAGAATTAAGTGCAAGAAGAAGTGTCATGTGAATTATTTTTTAGGCTAAGATAGTGGATATCTCAGGCACCATTCTTCATTTTCTCTCTTGCTCTGCTGTGTACCTAGAAGGCCTTGTGTTGTGAACCCAAAACAGCATGGGTTACTGCATTGCTGCAAGGCAAACAGTGTCCAAAGAATTGCTCAAATATGCATTGAATTCAGAATGAACCAGAAGTAAGCCTTCTGTTGTACTGAGCACTGAGATGTGGGCATTGTTTCTGTCTATCTAATCTATCCTACCTAGCTTGTCTGTCTTAGCTAGCCTATCCTGGTTGTTGTAGAAGTTGGTAACAGAAGTGAGATGATATCTTTAAAAACCTAATATATTTGGCATTGACCTAGTGATCCAGTGGTGGACGGACAGAGAGAGAACTGATATTAGAGGTTTTTGAAAGATAGAAATTTATTTCATACAGTAGCAAAGCATCAGAATAATGCTTTGAACAGCAGCAGTTCATGTGCCTAACAAAGTTGGGACTCTGGTTGGAAGCAGGGTGTTAATAACATGTGTGATTTGCTATTAACTCTATTCAGCAAGGTATATTAAGTAATAAATGTGTTCAGAATAGAACTGGCTACTTTGTAAGCAGAGATGAAATGGGTAGAGAAAGTCTAATACAGTCTTTCAGTGTTGGTAAAACAATTGCTAATAAATGATAAGAGTGCAAAAATCTTTACAGATAAATGTCTGGTAATATATTTCCAACTGATTAAGTTGCCTCAAAGCAAAGAACAGGTTAAGAAAGTGACAGTCAATAATTTGGTAAAATGATTCAGGGCAAAGATCAGATTAGGAGGGTGGCTTTGCCCAGAAATTCAAACAGCTTTTGTGTAGCCCTGTTATATAGAGAGGATGAATAATGGAATGGAAGGGTAGAGAGGTATAAAATAGAGAAGAACTGGGTATATTCTGGGTACATGAAGAAGATTGGAATGAAGCTTACTGGATTTATTTAAAGTTCTCTGGTAAGGAACTATGAGTTTGGACAAAAACAAAACAAAACAAAAACAAGCAAACAAACAAAACTTAAAGACTTTAAATGACTTGAAATTCCCAAACTTCTATGAGCAGAAAGCTGGCTCAGAAAACTCCTTAGATTACAAGTAGAGGATATTCCCCCAAACCCATATCCAATGGGAACAAGGATAATGGGGAAAAAAAGCATCCTTAAAGATGAAGCCATGAGATACAGAGAATAATGGACTTTCTGGAGGCTCCCAAAAGAATCTAGACCCAATGGAGGAACATTCCCCAACAGCAGTTTAGGACTTCTCACAATGCCTGCTCACGGGGACCGAAATATCTATGTACCAGTGACTGAGGTATGTCTCGGTCTTCTCCTTTCTACCTAGTATCTGTTCTGTTTCTGTTCCACCATTATTAGTAGTATTGAGTGTTCATGTACGTGTATGTATGTATATGGAGAGGCTGCCTAAACTTTTCTTTTTAGTTTATATGTATCATTTAAAAGTACTGACATCAGAACCTGATAAAGAGACTCAAATATCAGCCAGAGGTCTGAGTGATCCACAAGCAGAGACTGGATTGGACCTTTGAGTTGTCTCATTTGGAGAGTAGTTGACTGTATTTCTTTGTACATTAATGGGAACAAAGGATATTGGGTGATGGAAACAGTCCTCAAATAATACTTCCCACATATTCCATTAGTCTTCTATATTCCCTTGCTCCAGAGGTTAAGTGTAGCCAAGAACTATGAAAACTGATATGGTCAATGAAAGGTGAATAGAAGTGACACATAAAACTTTCAGTCCAAGAGAGCTTGGCTCTTATTTGATTTTCCAATCTCTCTCTCCCTAGCTTGGCAACAACAAATACTTGTGTTGAGATAATGGTCACATGATTGAAGCAGCCTGGATCCCTGAGTTGCTGTGTAGAGAATAGTGGTCTTGGGATGTGATGGGATCCACAGTGCATTTGTGGGAATGAGAAATGGACTTTTGCTGTGTTAGGCCTCTGAGGTTCTTTTTTTAACTTCTACATAACCTCACCTTTCTTGTCTAAATACTACTACTACAGCATTTAATGTAAATTTTGGAGAGACATACTGCTTTCTGGTTTCAGACTGAAGTAATGTTTAATTAACATTTTAAACAGACTTATGTTTGTTCATTTTCATTCTTACATATTATAACAATGATGAAATCGATCTCTCTTCTCTTCTGAAGTCACAGTGCTGGGATTATTTTCTATGGCTAGGGTTCTGTAATAATAGGCCTAAAATAAAATTTAACACATAATAAAAATCAAAAATAGTGTGAAACCTACAGATGATAATTATTTTAAATTTCTCAATGTCATAGAAAATTGATCTCTGCCCTAACATCTTAGCAAAAATAATTGGAACAAGGAACCAATGAGTTATTTAAAGGACTCATTAAGTTTCACATGACCCTATTTGTAATTGAGACAGTTGTGTCCTAGAAGTACCCTCCAAGAAATGATTAATGAGGTTTGCAAACATTCTAAATTGACTGACATGGAAGGGAGTGGTCCTGTTCTTTAGCCAAATCTCTGCGAGGTCCAGGCAAAAGGGAAGACTTATCTCAAGTAATTCATGATAGCGTCTCATATTAAGCATTTAAAAATGCAATTATTTTTCCTAAAGTTTAAAGAGCTCAATAAACTAGGTCAGTAAGGCCATACATTTATCAAAATTTTTCTCTAAATTGATCAAAGGTAAAGCAGGTTTAGATATACAAATCTTTTGACCTCACTCATATTAGTAACAAACTTTCCACAAATGCATTGAATTGCACAAAATAATTAATTTATTAGATTTTTCCCACTGTTTTGGTCAATGAATGAGTTATAATTTTACCTGTACCACAGAAGTTTGAATGGCAATCTGATATATTTGATCACAGTATATGGCTCATTTGAATAGATTATAATTAGACCCCTACTTGTATTAAACAGTTAGAACCTAAGAACTGGAATAATGTGCATCAATGGTTAAATTCTCCCTTTCCCTAGTGTAAGTTGGTATAGCTGTAAATTTGAAGTAAACTGTCAAAAGTGAATTTAAGAAAATGTTAATATAGCAGTGTATTGTTGCAAATGAACTAAGAATTTTTCTTTTTCCAAATTAACTGGACTTTGGAAGTTTCTTTCTGGTTAAGGATGAGTTAACAGTTGTTACATTTTATCTGTATAACCAATACCCCCTTTTTGAATTTTCCATCCAGTAAAGTATAAAAATTAGTTAATGTGTAGTGGGAATATTCAATTATATTTTATCCCATTTATTTAATATTCTCTAGCAGAGAAGCACATTGGCCTAATATACATCTATTGTTCTTTTTTTCCAGTTTCTTAAATATGTATTATAAATATAACTTGAATTTTTCCAGTTCATTGTTCAAAGTAAGAGCTTTCCATGTAGAACAAGGATTTTTAAACTATTATTATTCATGTATTCTTATACTAAAACTTTAGAGAGAATTCTTTTTAAAAATATGTAATGACAAAAATGTTTAATAGATGTCCTATAAAATGACTCTGGCTCACTTTACATGCATTTCTTCAATTATAAGGAAAATGATTTCAGTTTTCCCTTATATTTCACTGTGATCAAGAATGCATCTTCTTAAAAGAGTTAACTTTTGTGATCTAGGATATTTGTGCACAATTAAACTAACTGTGACTAACTATAATACCAAACAATATCAAAAATGGTAAAATTATTACTCACTCATCCCTCTGAGAATTTTCTTTAGACTGTTTCCATTACACATACACACACACACACATCATAACCAGAATCTAAAGTCTGTAGTTTAATTAAAAATAGCATACAAATTTTGAAAAGAGAAATGCCACCTTAAAATTTTTTGTAACTTTCTGAATCAAGCCAATGTTTCTTTAAATTGACATCATCTTGATTTCCTCAACTAATAAATAAATATCACACCTGGTCTCTTATCTGCATCTCCCCACTTCGTGTTTTTGTTTATCTTTTAGCAGATATATCTAAATAATCTTCCTAAAATGTCAATTAATCCCTGAAACATCCTTATTCATATTGGGTTATCTCATCAAGACAAAATTCTCTGTCCAGTGTTTAAGACCCCACATAGAATAACCTCAAAATATTCAATTAATTGTATTTCCTATTAAGAATCAGGTTTAACTTTTGCTTGTTATGGGTGTCTTCTTACTTTCTTCTATCAGAATTCTAGCTTGGATAAGAAAAGAGGGGTCAAACTGGACAGTGTTGGTTTTGCAGATTACAGCATTTAGGACAATGAACCCAAATGTAGGTTAGTAAATGGAAGATCAAAGAGGGGAATTTTGTGAGACAGGTGTGACCAAGGGAATAGGAGAGGGTGGTAGGCAGAAATTGAATGCTTTTAGTAGTTTGTTGAACATTTAAGTCTCTGTGTATTTGAGGTCTAAGTGAGTGCCAGAGGAAGCTATCTGAATTAGACTGTTTTGCAAAAGATATCTATGCCTGTTCTTGAGGGAATCTTGATGACTGGAGATAGCACAAGAGCAGTCCACCTCTTGTCCTGCCTGTAAACAGCTATCACCAAGGCTGTTGTATACTCTCATTTGCATGAAATAGGGGCTCCAAGATGAAATATTCTTATGATAATGGGCTTAAGTTCTTTAGGTGAACATCATGAGTAACCTGCAGCAAATTAGAAAAATGATTAAAATTGAGGTCTTTTTTTTCCCTCTCCACCTTTACCATGTTCCCAAACTCCATATTCAAATTAGGATCAGCCTCTGTTTATTGGATGGAGCTTAGTCTAATGTAAAGTTTAATAAACAACATATTAAAAGTTAGAAATCTTTAAGAAAGAAACAAAGGGAGATTATCCCATCCCATGCCGATGACGTGCTAGGAAAATAATGACTCCCAAAGAGGTCCACACCCTAATCTTTAGAACCTGTGAATATATTACCTTACTTGGTAAGAAGACTTTGCTGCTTTGATTAAATTTAGGGGCTTTGTGATGGGGAGATCATCCTGAATCTAATCTAATCTAATCACATGAGTTCTTAAAAGCAGAGGGCCTTTCCCAGCTGTGGTCAGAGAGAGATGGCTAGATGAGGATTCAGTTCCCCATTGCTCATTCTAAAATGTAGGGGTCTTTTAGCAAGAGCCAGGGAGAGACCTTTAGAAGCTGGAAAAGACAAGAGAATTCTCCACTAGGGCACCCAGTAAGGAACTGAGCTTCGCGGTTAGTCCCAGTTGTCAAACTTCTGGCCTATAGAACTATAGAAGATAATAAATGTGTGTTGTTTTCAGCTACCAAATTTTATTAATTTTCCTTGGTAAATCCATTACATTTTGCTCAATTTGTTCATGATCTCTATCAAAGCAGCCTCTCGCTTCCACCGCCTCGCCAAAGTTCAGACAGATTCAGAGTGTGGCCTCTGTTACTCCATTCACTGTAATTTCCACTCTTGAACCGTGGTACCTGTATCCCATATCATACAATAGAACCCTGAATTGCTATCTAAAGATTTTGTCCATTTTGCTTCTGCTGCCAGACTAGACTATAAACATATCACAAGTATGATTTAACGTTATCTTTCTTTTGTGTCTTCCAGTTCATCTGGAACAGTGTATATTTTTATTGCTCAAAATCATTTACAGTAATAAAATTAATCATTTAAATCTTTTCAATCCAGGGATATATCCTTTTATTTTCATCTACTGTCCCAACTTTTATGATATTGTGTGATAAAGTATATACTTGAAATACGTTGCAGAAGATCAATCTCATTTCTTTGGGAATATATGCTGGATTCAATATTCTGAATTCAAGTAAAACCTGTGATGGAATTTCTCATAATGCCTTATAATTCATTGAAACAATGTTTCCAAAGTCTAATGTACCAAACTCAGTCTCATTTTGAAACCATAACTTTCATTTCCATTGTTAGCATTTGAATCAGAATAGCCACAAATTAGTTGCCAAACAAATCTAATTTATGTTTTTAGCAATTGTGTGTGAATCATGCTGCCAGTGTTTTTGTCTTGTTAGAAATTGTCCCTAATTGGCAAGTACTATAGCAGTAAAATATGAAGAGAAAAGCCACCAATACTCTGAAGTTAGTTGATTACAAAAATTGGATGGGTCTTCTCGTATTAATTTTGATGAGCATGGAGCTTAGTTTTTTGTTTTTTCCTGCTTCAGTCTTGTCGCCTCATTTTAGTTATGGAATAAACTGGTGATTTGCGAGATATTTTTCAAGACCAGACCATTTCCTCAAATAGAAGCTTTGTTCTTATAAATAGATACAATTATGTTCATATGTTTGATAGATGAATCCAGTGGTGTGAGTGTTGAACAGAATCTCTCATGAGTAGCTTCCTCAGTTCTTTGGCATTTCACTCTCGTATAGAATCAGTAGAGACAATTCAATGTGAAAAATAATTTTTCATGATGACAATATTTTTCCCATAAACACACACTTCATCTTGTATGTATGTACTTAATTGTATTAGACAAGCTCAGGCAACATTAACCATATAGCTATAAATTAATTCCATGAATTATAAACTAACTCCTAATTATTATAAACCTTAAGGTGTCTTCCAGTTTATTAAAACTGGATACAAATGCATGAAAATAAGATCATGGGTGTTAATTTTTGTATTCCTAAGAACAAATGAATAAATGTACATTCATTTATAATCTTTCCAATTTTCGGTTTTTAAGTATAGTGTAAATTATATAAAAAAGTATTTTATATTTAAATTGATAGAATATGCATTCTTTAGTTTATTTGTAAAAAGAAGAAACTTAAGATTGTTTTGAATATCAAAAAATTAGATTGCAGATAACATGATATTATGGACAACTCTATTTACCCATAAATATTGGGAAATGAGATTTTATTTTTGCCTATGTTGAAGTGTTGTATCATCTGCTCTTATCACTGTGTGGTAGTGAAATTGCCATCAATGGGACGTTCCCAAGGAGAGGAACCCTGTTCTGGACCAATGGGGGAAGGCTTTCGGGTGCGTGGTCAGATGAGCCTGAGAGGATTTGTGTGAATTCCATTCCCTAAGAAATCACCACCTATAACTGGAAACATGGCTATGTTCAGGTAAATGTCTTTTGATCAGTGGTAGCTGGAAGAGATTTACCACTAAGAATGTGAGTCTCCGCCATCCTAGAGGAGACCATTTGGTGAGTCATAGCTAGAGTTTAATTAGGGCCCTGTTTTGGATGGAAACCTCTTCCTACTGTCCCAAGATGTCTTCGCATGTCAGAAAGTTCTGTCTCTGAGTTTGGGTAGCAGAGACCAGGGATGGATGAGAATATCTACCACTCTGGGCTGGAAGGTGGATTAAGTGAAGTAATGCCCCACAGCTCTCTATATAGCTCTGATAATGAGGAAATTTTCAATCAATGGAAGCTGTGGGGTTATTAGAAGGATGAGCAAGTTATCTTAAGTAAACAATAGAACTTGGTACTTGTCACACTTAATGTCCTCGATAGTGTTATTTTTCCCCAGAAACTGCCTCTTTTAAAGTACCATGCCATGTTTCAAGCATTCGCACCTCTCAAGATTGCAGACAAAACCATAGTACACGTAATTCTGTCATATGTAGATACTATGACAGAATGGTTGGTCCAGTTGCATCCATCTCACCAACATAAGTAAAGCTCTCTGATTCCCTAGACATCAGAAAACATATACTCTGAAAACAATTACTCCCACCAAATATATCTAGTATCACATGGTTAGATAAACAGCTGTTACCAATCCATTAGGCCAATTATATTACTGGGTGCTTACCTTTACAGCTTTTACATATAATTCTAATACTCCTAAATATATTTTAAATTGTTTATTGTGATTTTTTCTGGTAATAACAAGTCAAGAAGATTATTTTAGCCTAATTATAAATAGAGACAAATATAAAAATGATAAAATATGCTAAATGCTTATACACCAGAGATAGTTTTAAACAGGTTTTTAATTGCCCTCTTAAACATTAAACATCATACAGGTTTACACACACAGACACACACATGCAGGCATAAATACTATGTCCCACAGTTGAGACCATATTAAATGCTGTTTAAAAATTTTTCTTTAACAATATATTATGGGAAATGTACATGTTGTCATTGAATATATATAATAGGTATATATATATAAAATGTGTATATATGTACATATATAATACACATATATTCATAAAATATATATGTATTACATATACACGTGTTTAATATATATGCATCTTTATGTGCATAGTGTTCATTTCTATAACTTACTTAAATATTCCTTTTTCGATAAACATGCACTTTCCATCTCCACTATTATCGATATTAGCAGTGCTGCAATGGACATCTTTATATAAATGTCTTTGCATACCTATGTATTTTTATTCTTTGGATGAATTCTTTAGGATGGAATTGTTGGGCAAAGGTTAAACACATTAACATTTTTGGTACATATTGCCTTTCGCAAATCCATTACTGATTTTTTGTCACCACTGACAAGGTAGTGTCTTAAAGTTTATATGAATTTCATTCTCTCTTTCTGCTGTTTTTCTCCTTTGGGCTACTGCCCATGAGATGTTGCCTGAGATCCATTACTCTCCTGCTCTCACGCCAGGTCTTCTCGACCATGCCTCTTCAGTAACTCTTTCAGGTGGTCCCTTTCTTCAACACTGAGGACTCCCTTGCTGACCTTCTCCACCCCTTAAGCCAATCTCATCTCACGGCATATTTTCAACAACTACTTTTTAAAAGATATAATAGAAAATAAGGATAAATTTTACAATATTAATAAATGTAATTTAAACTTTCTTTGAAAATTATAATGCTCATTTTAATTTGCCAGATAGTAGGCTAAGTTCTGTATATGTATTATATAAATAATTAATACCATTATTAATATTTACCTTTGCAATAAAAGACTGAAATTCAGAAAAATCTTAATGACTTTCCAAGGGCAAATAGCCCTTGGGCTTATATCCATGATTGTATGATTTCAATTCTACTCTCTCTTTTTCTTCTTCATTGAGGTAAGAGCACTTAACATGAGATTTATCCTCTTAACACAGTTTAAGCGTATAACGCATTGTTGACTGAAGGTACAGTGTTATAAAGCAGATCTGTAGAGCTTATTCATCTTACTTAACAGAAACTTATGTCTGTTGATTAATAACTCTATGTTTCCCTCTCCCCTCAGTCCCTGATAAGCACCATTCCAGTATTTGATTTTACGGTCAATTCTGTTCTTAACTACCATGATATACTGTCAGCATTTGGAGATTCAGAGACAAATTTAGGGCTTTGCCAGAACTTCAAAAGCATGATTCTGGAAATTAATTTTATTGATAAATTACTGTGTGATGAAAAATAGAAATTTAGATTAGGATAAGTCTAGGCTGATATTATTTTTTGAGCAAATGTCTGTTATTGGGTTCCATAATAAAGGGTTATTGCTCGTATTTTTTTTATAATGATTGCAGATATTCTCTAAGAGATATCTAGTTAAAATATATTCATATAATTATGATGAAGCAGAAACTTAGGCAAGCTTGTAAGTAACTAATTCTGTACTTATTTGACAGACTATTCAGTGTGTCCTGAATAACTGTTATGGCATAACAAGCACTGTAAATTCAGTGCCTTAAAACAACTGTCCATTCAGTCAGCTGGGGTTTATCTAATGTAAGTTCACACTAGTTTCTGCAGGTTGGCTCAGGTCACTGATCTAATCTGGGCTGTGTTGGGGCAGCTTATCAGGACAGCTCTGTTCCACATATTTCTCATTATCCTTCTGGGACCAGTGAGTTAGCCCAGGCATGTCCTTCTTATAGCAATGGCAGAAGAACAAGAGAGTAAATGGAAGCACATAATATTTCCTAGGCTTAGAATTGGCACACTGTTACCTTCACTCCATTCTATTGAGCAAAGCAAGCCTCATGACCAAACTCATAGCCAACGGATGGAAATATAATCAGCTCTTTTTGTGCAGGAAAAAACTGCAGAGTCATGTGGAAAAAAGCATGAGGATAAGAAGGGAGGGAGAACTGGGGCCACTAATGTGACCTACCACCAAAACAATTGCATTTTATTTAAAACTGCATTGTAGTTTCAAACTACATGATTAACTTATAGTCTTAACCACTTGATCATGGGATACGATGAAACTTTCCGATTTCCTGAGGGAGAGAGGACATGCTGCCAACTTCTTGGGTTTTGATCAGGTGTTTTCTTCTTATGAAATGATATTGCTCATGTTCTTTAAGAACCTCTTGTGCGTCTCTCTGGGTTCAGTTTTCAGCACTAAAACCTCTCAGTGAGTGACTCATTAAGCTAGTTGCCACTACTTCCACCACCCACTCAACCTCATGCCATAGCCTCCAAATCTGAGGCTGCTGTGTCATATAAGCATGAAAACTGTAGAATCCGGAATTCCTATTTAACCGGTGCCAAAAAATCAAGTCTGAAAGTTTGAGAAGAGCATTTGAGAGTAATCGTCTGTAAGAAAAATAGCTTGATTGCTGGGGAACCTGATCCTAAGGTGACTATTACTCACTCACAGTGAGTTAAGAGGAAATTGGAGGAGGGAGTCATAGCCCAAGAGAATAACCGAAGATAGAAAGCCGGAAATGTCTAAAGCAGCTGAAAGGGTGAACATATTTTGTCTAAAAAGATAAGACAGCTGAGAGAGAAAAGTCATGAGCCAAATTTACTTACAAAAATAGTGGAAATAATCTCTGAACATCCAGTTTGGGAAGAAGTGGGGAAGATAATAGAGCTCTGAGTGGCTAGTGATGAGAGAACAAAGAGGTTAGTGATGCCTGAGAGAGATCAGTAATGCTTCCAAGGTGTCGTACAAGAGCTCACTGGCAATAGGAGAGAAGTGTACTTTTTTTTGCCTTTTTTTGTTTTTTAAACCAGCTCACTAAGAAACTTCAGGTTTTGATAAAAGTTCAAATACGAAAGACTTTTGCCTGTTTGCTTGCTTGGCTTTTCAGAATATTTAAAAATACATCAATGAAACAATCTTTGAAGTAACAAAGGGAAGTACGCATCAAGAAGAGGCCCTTTGGGCTTCCCTGGTGGCACAGTGGTTGAGAGTCCGCCTGCCGATGCAGGGGACGCGGGTTCGTGCCCCCGTCCGGGAGGATCCCACATGCCGCGGAGCAGCTAGACCCGTGAGCCATGGCCGCTGAGCCTGCGCGTCCGGAGCCTGCACTCCACAACCCCGCGTAACGCAAAAAAAAAAAAAAAAAAAAAAAAAAGCCCTTTAGCAGGCCCTGTCTAAGAGTCCTGTGACTCTTTGTGTTTGACTCTAGATGGAACCTAAAACAGTCTTCAGGAAATTTTAAATATCTTTATATTCTTACAGCCAAAGTCTTCAAATGATCTAAAAGCAAAGCAGAAAGTCCAATTAAGTGTCTTCTCATTTTTCCAAATTCAAATATACAGGACATTAATTGTTTTTCAGTTTCTGTGAGTGATAGGACTTGTCTTGATATAAGTAGTTAAATGTATTTAATTAACATGTTTTAATATTTTATTTTCTTGCATTGTTTGACACTATGGTCTCAATAATGAAGACCTAAATAAATCATCTAGTTTCACATGAAAATTTAAATTTTTATGTCATAGGATTACTTTTGAAAAAATATCATAGCATTCTGCATCAGGGTAGAAAATAAAGATAATTACAAATCTGGATATTATTAATGTAACCTCAAATTCTACTTGTTCTAAATGTCTCATCTGTCTACCTCTCCCATATTATATACTATAGATAAAAATCTCTGAGACACGTTACACGTTGTCCAGTAGTAACCATTGGCATGCTGGTACAGATAGGTATATCTGATTCTATAACAAGTTTCTGAGGAAACAAGACAATAAAGGAGGAAGTGTTACTGGAAGGAGGTTCTGCCAATAATTACTTATGTGATCTGGTGTATGGTTCTCCGTGAGAATGGCAAGAGGGGAATCCTATATATATAGATGTTTGTGTGTATGTATGTGTGTCTGTGTACATGTGTGCATGTATGTGTATACAACAGGACCCATCATATGAAATCAATATATGCACATATATGTATATATGGTACATAGGTTGCACATATATGTTATCTATCCATTTGTCATCTGTGTGTGTGTGTGTATATATATATATATATATATATATATATATCTGTCTGTCTTCCTGTCTATCTATCTATCCATCATCTATATCCATCTTCTATCCGGTTAGGTAGTATCATCCATAGCTTTTGTTATCATGGAGAGCCCTGGGGCCCTGGGAAGCTCTACCTGTGGCTGGGGAGCATGCCTTATTAGTTTGTGGTTTATGTAATCATCTTTGTATGTCCCCTCATCTTTTGTTACTAAAAAAATTTCGCCTTACAGCTTCATCTCCATGAATCTCAGTTTCCTCCCCTATAAAACGAAAATAAAAATATAACTGTAAAAGTATTTTTGAGGTGCAAATAAAACAAGGCATATTAAAAACCTTGAAAGGGCAAATGTTTACACTTACAAATTGAAATGGAGAATTGATAGAATTAAGTAAATGAGGGTTGATCCATGGCTAAAATAGTTAAACAGAGCAAACAAGATTGTTTGTATGTTTTTAATATTTTTAATTGTATTTAAAGCCTAGCTACTCTGAGATTTGCTGGAAATTATAATTCATCTATGGTTTCCATAATTATTCCATATTTTATTTAAGAAGGTATCTGTTAAACTATATAAATATGGAGACAACTTATACCTTAATAATATAAGGTATTGGCATATGTATATGCACATTCCTGATTCCCTAGTGAGGCTCTGGAGCTATGGAGCATGAATACCACAGTGTGGAGATGAAGAGTATGAATTGTAGTTTGCATATGTTATCACATTTAATCCTCATATGTTTTTTGTTTGTTTGTTTGTTTTTTGCGGTACACGGGCCTCCCACTGCTGTGGCCTCTCCCGTCGCGGAGCACAGGCTCCGGACGCACAGGCCCAGCGGCCGCGGCCCAAGGGCCCAGCTGCTCCGTGGCATGCGGGATCCTCCCAGACCGGGGCACGAACCCGCGTCCCCTGCATCGGCAGGCGGACTCTCAACCACTGCGCCACCAGGGAAGCCCCCTCATATGTTTTTAAACACATCTTTCATCATTTCATGCTTATATTCAAAATCTGCAATGCCTTCCTTTGCCTGCAGAGTAAGTTATTAACTAGTTCCTTAAGTTTCCATTCCATGTTACTAAGACTCTGCCTACAACCTACCTTTCCGAGGGGTTATCTTCTACTTCTGTCAATAAGATTCTCTGCTTCAATCAGATAAGCCTGTTCATTCCACCCACAGTGACATTCTCATCTTTATTTTCATAGCTTTCTTTCCCATCTGGGATGGCTACACAACTTGACCAAAGATTATGCATCCTACATCCTTTGAATAACAGGTTTAGCCTCTACCTGGTGACATTTCTGCATCATCCTAGCCCATGAGTATCCCGCTGTCATCTAAAAAAATAATATCTATATTACTAATTTTCATTAGTAGAAAATTAGTAATTTACTAATTAGTAATAAAATTTGATGTGTTTTCTATTAATAAAGATATAATTGACATATATTGAGTGTTATAAAAGGGGCTATTAGGTCTGTAAATTGCAAATTTTTATAAAGTATTTAATAATGTATTCTCTGATTTACATTGCTCTTCTTTTTCCACAGATGTATATATTCCCAACTTATGGAAAATGAAAAACAATGTTAGATGACTAGTAAAATACTATCTATTACTTGAGGGAAGGAAGTATAATAATTTCTTATAACCACTAGTGTCCCATCATATCCTCTGAACAGCAGGAACTCAGGAAACAGCTATTTGCTTTTGAAATACTAATATTTGGTACTGACATATAACTGTATAGCTTTTCTATACAAATTAAATATTGCATTCCTCAATACTTCTACCTCTCATTCTTCTGTCCAGAAGCCATCATCTCTCACCTCGACTGGATTCACTGCTTTCACTTTTGCCTCTATACTTTAGTCTCCCCACAGCAGCCAGAATTATCATTTTAAGTGTCGATATGATAATTTCATTGTCCAAACACGCCAATGGAACACTTGCAGTTTAAAGTAAATTCCAGGCTCATACTTATGACTTTCATGTTTTGTCTCAGACTGCCTCTGACCACTCCTCCTCCTGTTCTTTCCACTTGAACAAGGCTGGCCTACTTGCTGCTCCTTGACCATGACAAAGAATGTTTCATTACAGATATGAGCATTGTTCATGCTTCACTTCTTATCACACATCACCATATCCTTAGAGAAACCTTCCCTGACCAGCCTCAAAATATATAACCCCATCACTCAATATCCACTCACACCATTTTGACATTATGACACTTATTACTACCTAACATTATATTTTATATTTACTTGGTCATTTGTTTATTATCTGTCACCATATAAAAGAATGACATATTTGTGAGTGCAGAGTCTTTGTTTTGTTTGCCATTTTATTCACAACACCTAGGTTACCATCTGGTATATAATATATGTTTAATTAATTTATTTTGAATAAATAAATATTTTCAAATACCTAGATTAGAAACATACACGTCCTTTCTAGTTTGCAGAATTAGGGTGTTTGATATGATATTTCTTAAAAAGATTGCCTGTTCTAAACATCCAAAAACAAGGCTTTTCTTTTATCCCAGGTCTGCAGCTTCTTTTAAATCTCATAAACACCCTGCATCTCAGTTTCTCTTCATGAAACTGTGTTAAATATTATTTGTCTTTGTTCTTGTCACTTGGTGTCATGAAACTGATTAACAAAGTACTTTAAGAACCAAAAATCATTTTCAACAGCACACTATTATTAATTCCTGCACATGACTAAATTCTTCTATTTGATTCCTAAGAAAGATGATAATGCATATTTGGTAAACCCCCCCTAGAAATAAGTCTATATAGATACAGGATATTAAAATACATTTTTTTTAAAAAAGCTTCCAGACATACTAAACTTGTAAAATGTCTGGCTCCAAGCTGGTTTGAGGTTTTGCTTGGGCTCCAAACATAGGTTTGTGTGTTCTGTATGTTCATCTCTATAATTATTGATTTCCATTGGGATGCAATTTTGGCAAAGTGGGTTTATTGTTTTCAGTCAGAACAACAATAATATAATTCTAAATGAGATGAATTAACATTGTACTTAGTGATATCTTCAGGTTCAATGATGGATGTATATTTGAAAGATAATCTAAACTAAAGACACATCATCAAGATAAAATCCAGTTACTGTGTAGACACAAATGTACACACAAATACAGAGAGAGACAGAGAGAAAGTATATATATATGATATAATAACCAAGGTAAGATCAATGTAAAGCAAAGTAAAAATAAACTTGAACAAAAATAAACACCTTACCTAAATGTTTAACATAATATTCTAAAAAGTATTCTAATGAACACATTTTTCAGTAGAAAATACTTTCTATTATTATCATTTGGCTTTACATCTCTGAGATAAGATTGGATTCAGTGTTTTGAGAAATAAAACAAATCTTCAACTATGAAATCTCTGGATTTTCATTTTGTAACAAGGTTGTGAAAGTATGATGTGACTTTGAGACACTGCCCCAAACAGCAAAATGTAAAACTAATAAATCCAAATCAAAATTCTGACACAGTGATGTAATGTTTAAGTGATCCACAAAATAACTGCCTAGGTTTGACGTACAAGTCACCTCTGTTGGGTTGCAAAAAAAAGAAAGAAAGAAAAAGATTACATATAATGAGAAAGTACTAGGTCCTAGTCAGAAACTCTATTTTGGTGAGCAAGATTCACTAAAAATACAATAAATGAATTTTCATTCTATTCTTGAAGTTGTAACAAAAAATAGACTTTTTGAGGTTTATACTATATTTTTAAAAAATATTATGGTTTACTATTCATAAGATTAAACACTTTATGTGTTTAATTTTTCACAGCACCTATAGCATTACGTCGTGATTCCTTATTTACTCAAGTAAACCAGAATGTCCTTGGGAGCATTAACTCTGTCTCAGTCATGTTTTTATTTGTAGTACTTTCTATGGAGTACGTGTAAAATTACTACATATTTGTTGATACAAGGTCTAATATTTTATAAACCTAAGATTTCTTAGAGACCCTTTTAAATAAACAAGTTTGTAGATTTGGCTAAGGGAAATTATATCGCTCCCAAAGAATTAAGTCCGATCTCTTTAGCTTAATCTTTATATTTCGTAGTTGGATTTCAGCCTGTATTTCCAGCCGATGGCACTCTACCTATATACACATAGGTCTACTCATTATTCCAGATGTATCCCTTGTCTTCTCATCTATATGTTTTTTTTTTCCCCACTCCAGTTTTCCTGTCTGGGATGTTGTTTTTCCTCCACAGGTTGTAACAAAAGCTTAGATTCTTGTTAAACCTTAATTCAAATTTAGTCTTTTTTCTCTGAAGTAACTACAATAGCTGCAGATAGCTAGACTAGATTACCATCGTTGGGGTAATCTATAGCAAATCTGTCCTTTCAAAATCCAGAGAAATTTTTAGCAAAGCTATTGTTTAGCAGTTATATTATAAAAAGGATGTGTTTTATTTATGCATATACCTTAGTGCTTTAAATTTATTTTAGAATTCTTGAAGACATAAACACATTATGTAGATTATTTTGGAGAGTTTATAGGCTTAGTTTAGGAACACTTCTTTTTTTTTTTTTTGCGGTACGTGGGCCTCTCACTGTTGTGGCCTCTCCCGTTGCGGAGCACAGGCTCTGGACACGCAGGCTCAGCGGGCATGGCTCACGGGCCCAGCCGCTCCGCGGCATGTGGGATCTTCCCAGACCGGGGCACGAACCCGTGTCCTCTGCACTGGCAGGCGGACTCTCAACCACTGCGCCACCAGGGAAGCCCAGGAACACTTCTTTTTAAGGGCAATTGATGTAACTTAAAATAAACTAAGTAGAATTTATTAGTCTGTTTCTTTAGATGGAAAATTAACTAACTAGACTAAATTATGGAGACATCCGCATAACTGGTAATTCCATACATAGCCTATACATTTGTTTATTAGTAGAAAAAGTATTTTACTCACACTCCACCCCGTTTCTAGAGGGGTTTTGGTGTCGATCACTTTGTATATCCTTCGTAGATGTGTTTGAACAGGGAGAAATAGAGAAGAGCAGGACTAGTAGATTCACAGAGTATTTCATAGAGTTATTGTCAAGACTTAGGACAAGTTACTTAAATTCTCAGGATTTCAATTTGCACAAAAGCTAAACTTGGAGTGAGATGAGCCCACCTTGTAAGTTTCATTTTGTTTTGTTTTGTCTTTTGAAGATTAAATGAACTGTATGTAAATTATTTAGAACGTTGGCCCGTTTAAAAAACTCTTAGTAAGTTTCTGCCATCATTAAATGAAACCACAGTGAGAAATCCTACATGACCAAGAAAATAAAAATTTGAATCATCTTTTTTAAATCGTTAGTTTTAAAATAACAATTACCTGCCAGTATGCCTATCATCTTACAATACCTAGAAAATGACATGTGGATTTTCATTGAACACAAAAGCCCTTTCAGTTGTTGTTTATGACGAGCCAAGTGTATCTCTTGAGGGAGCCTGAAGTCATTCTGCCTTGGAGTGCTCATCTATTAAGACAGAAACAAATGTGTGTTCTATATTCTTGCTTGATTGGGCATGAAGCATTGTTGTAACCTACAGAGTCCTACAAGGCAAAGTGAGATTTGGACAGCAAAGACACATTTTCTACTATGGTGGTTTGCTCAGAAAAGTAATTGGTTATAGCAGATTAATAAAAATGAGTAATTCACTGTATTAGTAAATGAATATTGAGCATGTCCTCATAATTTACATGTTAATAACACATTTTTGTACCCCTTTTACCACTGGTAATTGTTTAATGCCTATGTTTCTCCACTAGACTGTCAGATATATAAGAGGATAATAGAGTTTTGCTTTATTCAAAACTAAATATGGGCCTACTTCAGGTCTGTGGCACCTACTAGTTTCTTAATAAATATATGATGAAGCAAATTTTCACTGTTGTGGCATTACAATGTACTCCTCTGCCTAATTGATAAAATTAGATCATAGGGTACAGTGAAATCAATAATTAAAGAAAAAGAAGGTCTTTGACTTCTCCGTCTGGACATGGGGGCATGAGAGATATTATAAACCAAGGAGAAGGATATCTCTCTTCTGTTTTCCCAAACTCATCATTAAAAAAATAGCCATTTTTGATTTTTTTTGGACAAAGATTTATCTGCCTATGGTAGTTTCAATGTGAGCTTTCAAAAGTAACGGAAAGCCTTTATTTTATTTTTACTGGTAAATATAATGCTCAAATAGTTTAGTTGAACAGTAGTGTCCCTAATTCTGTTAAATTTTCTAACCATGTTATAATTATTCAAATATAATTCTAATATAATTTTATCTCATTCAAGATAAAGTATTTCAAATATAAGCTAAATTCATGTTTCTGATCACAGGTGTACTATTCACAATCTCTTAGAATTACTTATTAAACTCTTAGAGAAATATCATCTTATAATATGTATATGGGTCTCAGTATCCTAGAGTAGTATCTGGTTCTGGTTATAAAAATAAATATGTTAAATATATAATTCATTTAGTAATATCTTAAGAGTAATTCTGAAGTTGTTTCCAAAGGTAAGAACATAGCAAAATGTGAAAATGGTGAGTAATAAGGGGTAACTAGAAGTCACCACAGTAAAAGTGTTGTTACCAACATAAATGAACATATCAATGGAACAGATGACAATAATAGAGTATGAGGTATAATTGAATTTAGCCTGGGAAGGAAGAGTCTTTCGAAAAGTGAGAGACAGGTTAGGGAATAATTTTTGGAGTCTAAGAGATAAGGGTTTGAAGTCCAGATTCACCCCATACGAGCTGTGGGCCTTGGAGCAAGTTATTTAAACTCTTGTCTCTTTTTCAAGAGACAAGAATAGGCATAGCTGTAATAAGTGCAGAGAGCACAAACGACTCTCATACTTGGACTATTCTGAACCATAAAGGCACCAAAAGAGTAATCATTCTCTACTTCCAAACTCTAAATATGTGGGCGTTCCCTTCCAAGCATGACTATTTCAGTAGACTGTGTAAGACAGTGTTCTCTCCAGCACGCAGGCTAAAGGGAATTCAGGTATAATTCCTCCTTGTCATGTCGTTTATTTTCCTGTGGCACAAACCCCACCCAAACATCCCTCGATTCTCCCTGCAGGGTTGAACTGACTCTTTCACCTCCATCTCTACTCCTAATTATTATTATTATATAATTGTCATATGTTTTTATTCGCTTTGTAGTGTCATAACCAGAAGGTAATGGTAAGGCGGAATCCTATTGCTGACTTAGTACACAGCTCAGCTTTGATCAAGGATTCTAACTCTCCTTGGTTGAAGGCATTCTGTGTTTGTAACTGCCCTCATTCTTGTGGTTAAAAGAATGCAAACAATTCTACTGTTCCACCTCTTTTTTCTTCCCCCTTGTTCTGTTGTTTTTTTCTTTCCTCTCCCTTTTCAAGGTCTCTTTGTGTCCTCAGGGCCTGCCTGACCTGAACGGTCTATTCAGAATTTACTAACTTCTTTTCGTTGCAAAAATTACTCTTGCTCCTTTCTTTTTTCCTTCTTCAATAATGAATTTTGCCTCTGATCCATAATTGCTACTCAAAAACAAAAACCAAAAAAAAAAAAACCCACACCAAAAAACCCCCAGAAACCAACAGCACAGTAATGTTAATAGAATATTGGATTTTGCTCTTTAGGAAGATATACTTAAATTCTTGTGTCACACAAGAAAATACATCTCAGGTTATAAAATACTTTGTTTCTTATTCCACACAACAGTATACTTTTTTTGTGGCTAAAATAATTAAATATAAAAAATTCAAATAATTAAAACATTAGAAAAATAAATAAATAGCTTAAATCCAAAAAAGGCCATGAATTTCTAAGCTTAAATGACAAAGAATTTGTAAGGAAAGAAGTAGGTACTTGACAACAGAAAATTAAGTTTTCATTAGAAACATAAATATAATTTTTTTTCAATATTTCCTTTTTGTTTAGCCAATAGTCATGTGCAAACTTAAAATTAAGACAAAGAGTTTTTAGGGAACATGAAAAAGGGTTATGTTACCATATAAAGCTATTGGTTTCAGGACCTCTTTATATTTTTTTAATTATTGAAGACCCTAAAAGGTTTTGTTTATATCTGTAAATATGTACTGTAATAGAAATTAAAGCAAGGACATTAAAAATATGTATTTATTACTTTATTTAAAATCGTAAGAAAATAATCATATGTTAACACAAATACATATTTGAATGAAAATGAATCTCCAAAACCAATTAGAATGTAGCATTGTTTTATATTTTTGTACATTTCCTTAATATCTGGCTTAATAGATGGGTTCTCATATCTGCATCTGTGTTCAATTTGTGGTGACAGCCCCATCTGTAGCCTCTGGAAAATTGCACTGTATGCTTACCAGAAAATGAGAGCAAAAGAGGCAGATTAGATCTTCATATTATTCTGAAAGTAGTTTTGACTTTGCAAAGCCCCTGAAAACTTACTGAGGGAACTTAGGGTTCTCTACCTCACATTCTGAGAACCATTGTCCTAAATCAATCATATCCATACCAGGAGTTGGGATTCATAACAATGTCACAAAAGCGGTTTGGTTGCTCCATAATTGAGCAGGACTAGAAGAGGTGTGAAAGTAAGTCACAAAGTTCTCTAAACCATAAGGTTTATTATTATGTAGCCACTCAAATTAGGTTAATCACATTGATTAGATGGAAACATGTTTATGTTATAAAACTGAATGCAAAAAGATTGTAAAATTGTATGTTTAATGAGGCCAATTAAAAAATCTACATCTATTCACATTTTAGAAATGACTGGAAGTTAGATCTAAATAAAGCTGTTAAAACTTTCTTTTAGAGAACTGGGAAAAAACTGGAAGCAAATTCCCCATCAATGCTGCCTTTGGGACATGGACATGTATTTCCAAATGTCCAATAGTGAAAAGTGAGAATCCAGTCCCATCTGGGCTATCATGGAATTTTAGGCCACTGAACTGTTTTCTCTCAGGATTCCTATTTCTCTCACTTAGTGAATCAATTCTTTGTTGGTTAGAATTAGAACCAAAGTAGTCATTTCCCAAATAATTCATTTCCTTTATCTTTGACGGATGGAATTTTCAATAAGGTGTGTCAGGAACTTGTCAGATGATGTGACTTTGCTGAAAGAGAGTTTCAGCAAATATCTATAGACTGACTCTCCCACTGCTACTTTGTTTGGCTTCTGAGGCAGCTTGGTGATCTGTGTCGGGACACGTCATCCATTTCCTTCCTCCAGCTGTTGCTCCATGGTACCCTCCCACACTGCTGTTTGATTTGTAGCTTTCCCATTTTTTTCCTCATCCATTTGATCTGCAGGATGTTTCCCTATCTAGATGAATGAATGAGTGTCTCTTTCCTGCAGGTACAGTGTGGGTCTCTGTATGCTCGGTCTCTGGAATAGCCCACAGTTCAGTCCTGGGTTTTCAAAGAGTGCTCCTACAACACTTGGTGGGTTGCCATTGCAGGGCCTGCAGACAGATTGATTGCTTCTGAGAAAACACACAGGAAGCAAATTTGTGCACATATAATATATAAAGTTTGAATACAGGAATTTGATTTTTCACAGAACTCTCATGATAGTCTTAATTGTTACATTTTTAAAATGTGTTCAGTTATTACTGAATTGATTAGTTTGTCTCAGCTAACATTCATTGATGGGATAGTTTATTTTAATTAACCCATTTTCATGTACTTGAACAATTACTTCATGTTTGTTGCTTGAATCACGTTTTCATCTTTATTGTGTCACGTTGTGATGTGCACCCTTAATGTTAAAAAAAAAGGTAGATAACTATATCAAAGTTAGTTGATGGAAATGTAAAATTACCAGGGAAAATACTACAGTTCTGTGTAAGTATGTAAATACTAATAGTTAACAGAATTCTATTAAAAATATAGAAAGGGATTCCATACATGTTGGGCCATGTGAAACTTCAAGGGTATGAATTTTCATAAAACACCATAACTGAAAGGTGACATTAGAAAGCTTGATAAGGATGATCTCACAATGATATATTTGCCCTTGGTCACCATCATATTCATTGTTAAACAGCTCTGTCAAATAGTTCCTGGATCTTTCTGATATTTTCAGAACAAGTGCTCAAATAGGCCTTCTAATGTTGTGGATGGACCTATAAAAGCCTGGAATAATGGTAATAAAATTAACTTTTTAAAGTATTTATTATGTGGTTGGAATTGAGAATTCTGTGCTTTAATTCTCTCATCATCATTTTGAGGTACTATTTTTATTGCCATATTATGAATATGGTAACTGAGTCTTGGAGAGATTAAATAACTTATTTGAAGTCATCCAGTTATTCAGTGGTGAAGGAAGGATATTTATCTCAGAGAGTGTCTTCAGATGTCCAATTCTTAACCAGTAAATAAACCATCCCAAACTACATGAGCATCATTAAAAAACAAACAAAAAAATAGACAAACTATTTTCAAGAAGTTATAAAACTATCATAGAAATGGAAGAAGGGAGAGCCTAGAGCCACGTTCACCTTCCAATTCACTTGTAGGAATGAAGGAATGAAAGATGCAGCATCTTCTCCCACGTTCTTCAGTTAACCTCCCAGCCCTAACCCTAAAGATGCTTCTCTGACTCCCAAGATGATGTCATTTGTATCCACATGATTGAGCAATAGGAAGTTTTCTGAGGATTCTCCTTGCTGTACAGTGCACTTTTCCAGATGGCTTAGCTTCCTGTTCTATGTCATGAGACTCATCATTATCATGGCATCATTAGTAATCAAAAGTTTTTTCTTCACTCTCCAATTCTATGTTAGTGTGATGTCCACTTATTTTTTGCCTTTGAATATAGACAATTGCTTCATATTAAAAAGACATAATTCCCATGCTTAGTAACAATAAATGTATTTATTTGCATATATGCATAGATCCATTGCTCTAGTGGTAGAATCTCCTCTATTTTGTGATACCTCTACATTTTTATTTTTCTGTTTTGTTATTTTCATTTGTTCCTATCTACCATTTAGGAATATTATAACACTGGTTTCAATTATGTATAATTTCTGCAATTCAATATAAATATTCTTTCTTTCAAATTATAAATGTTTCTCAAGTCCATTTAGCTATACTCCTTCAAAACAAGCTCTCTCAGCAAGAACATGCTCCAAATTTAGTCATCTCTCCTTTGGATCATAATATCCAGTAGAACTCTGAGCCACTGTGGTTCTACTTGATGACTACTTAAGATATTCTGAAAAACAGTTTACTTTTTCCCCAAGATCTAGTCATTACTTGCTCCAAGAGCTCCTGCTTACTTTTTAGTTTTTTTACTTTTATTTTTTTTTCTAGTTTCTGATATCCACCAGGAACCGATGAACAGAAATTAACACCAGCCTTTGAAAGTCAATTAGTTATAAACCACCCAAAAATCAGAGCATAAGATCTTTAAGAATTATACAAAATTAATTGAACCCACCTTCTATGGAAAAAAAAAAAAAATCTTGGTTCCTGCCAAATCTAGTAAGTTTTCTGTAGGAGATTTGAGATCTTGCATTTTCTTTCTGCCTTTGTGGCTTGGCCACCCTGCCAAGAAAGGAAATTACATTGATTTTCTCTTTGTAAAACTACCCCATACTCTCTGAGATGATTAAATAAATTTCTTCCTAATTAACTTCCTGGTTAATTTCTTATATTGCTTGTGAAAAAGTTTCCTGTTTCCTAAAGTTACATGTCTTTTCTATTATCTTTGTATCTGGTTAATAGTATACTCACTGAAATAGTATCACAAAAATCTTTTTTGCCCTTCTTGACATTGTTATGTATAGTTATAACTCTTGTGTTGTTTTCCCTCCCTTTCATCCTTCTTTTCTTCCTTCATTTGATAGACTGCACATTTGTTGACCGCGTGTCCTCGTGTCTCAGAATTTATTGTCAATTACATTTGATGTGGGAAAGAATGAAGACGACCCAGTTCTAATTTTGTTTTGAAAGATTTAATTTCATTCCATTACTACTGAGTAGATGACAGCCAATCTGGAATACCCTGTTTTGCCTCATTCCTATATTGTTTCCCTTGTGACTTGTCACAGTTTTATAGCAAAAGTTAAGTATACCTATACAGGTTAATATGGCCTGTTGAAAACATCTCTCACAATAAAATCTGTAATAAGCGTATGAAGTTATAAAACGTTTTCAAGCATTCAAGCGAAAGATGAAATACAGAAAAACAAATATTAAACTTTCAGTTTCTGATAATAAAATTTTTTAAAAGATATTTATAGCTCTACATTTTAAAAATTCAAGGTAGGTTTTAGTCTTGGTAACAGAATTTTTAAGGAGTTATTTAAACTTGTAGATTTGTTTTAAAGGGCTGTAGATAAGAATAGCTGGCCCCAAAGTGTCTTTATTCCCCTTTGAAGTTTAGATAATTTAAGAATTCTATGCACATTAGCAAAACCTGCATAATAAACTATATGTTCTAGACTTCATCCTGACCTGCTCCAAGTAAATTTGGGCAAGTGAAAAATATGCTAGTACTTTTGTAATTATAATGTCTTTCAATGTAATACCTCCCAAATCTAGCAGAGCAAGGATTCTGAAGTCCTGAGTCTATTTAGGAATTAATTTGTCAACATGAAATAGAGAAAAAGGTGTCATAATTTACCTGTGTGATTCTTAGGTAGACTTAATCAGAATTAAGCTGCTTTGTGAAATCCATACCTGGAATTTCAGAATCAATCATTTTTCCAACATCATAAAAAACTTAAATACCATTGTGCAGACTTATCAGAACTAAATATTTAATCATATTAAAACCGTGTTTCATAATAAAGTAATTCTATTATTTGTATTTACTTAAATTGAGGACATTTCAAAAATCAAAATACATAAAGAAGTTAGACTAAGTGACCCAAATGACATCCTTTTATAGTTAGACTTTCTTGCAGGTGCAAAACTTACTTTATATATATTAAAAAAACTGCAAACTTTCCGAACTGCCTATTTTTCTCATTAAAATGCATGTTGTAAAGGTCTTGATTTCATAGTGATTTAGTTTTACTTTATGGAATTCAATTTACATTCATTTAATAGACTTCTACTAAATCACTGGTTATAATTTAAAAACACATTTCTGAAACTCTTATGTTTAAAGATGTATTTAAGATTAACCTATAAATTCCAGGCCATTTTCTTATAATATGGACTAGGTTGAGAATAGAGTGCTGTTTATACTCTTGGAATTAAACTCAAGTGAATAAGTTAATTTAAATTTTGAATTTGATTATAAGTACATATTAGAAGTAAAGTTAATTAGCATTGAGGTACAATAAGTAAATGGCTATCTTACCTCTAAATTATCTTTTTAAAAGGACAAATTAAACTCATTATATTGCATACACTGTAACATCAACATGATCCGAAATCCTTATATACTTTTAAAACACTAAAATAATTTTCAAAAGAAGAATATATTTTTAATATTCATAGATATATCATTTATTGTGCACAGTAGGTAAATAAGGTCTTTAAAACACAATTCATGAATCAGAAATATGGCAAAAATTTGTATGGCACTGCCATTTCTTATTAAAACCATTTCTGAAGACATTTTCTAAGCTATTTTCTTTTCATTCTAGGATATTTCCATTTATTTCCAGTTATACCATTATGAAGAGCCATGGGCACTTCAGACAGACCAGGTTCTTCATTAACATTTTATTGATCAGGGAATATACATTAAGAAATTACATTCTCAAGTGTTTACAAACTTGTCTTTTATTCCTGCTCTTTTGCCTTAAAGCACGTTAACTTGGGACCATATATTTTTTAGCTTTCTTCAATTTACTCCTTAGTTTTGTTTGATTGTCTAGAGTCAGCAGACAGAAATTTTTCCAAGTGGAAATAATATGATATGAACCCTTGATCAGATAAAAAAAAAATACAAAGAAAGAAGAGTGTAATAAGTGATTACTGGTGAGAGTAATTTAAAAGTTAGCTGTTGACTTAGTAAATTCAAGCTTTTTAGAAACATTTATGTAGGTTCAGATTATCCATTTATTACAGAATCAACATATGTAAGTGTGGTGTATTTCTATACTTGAATAGAACGTAACTTTTAGTTTATTGAATGAATGAAATCATTATATCCTATAAAACGGCTGAGAAATTGAGCAGAAGCAGCTTTACTTTTGTTATACTGAACTTGTGAAACACTAGAGACTTGGTTTCTGGTCAGAACAGTTGTTTCTGCCTTCATATTGTGGACATTCTAATTTAGGGAATTCCATTCTGTATACTTAATTTCCTTGAGAATCTTAACTGGAAATGATCTGCGTTATCCTCAGTCAGCCATGAAGGTCTGGTGTACAGATGCTATATTTCATTCTCATGAAGTTACGGTGGTGGATAAATTGATTTCGTGACTTGGTAGGAAGACTAAAATTTGCTATGATACAAAGAATAATAAGGGCATATTTTCACATCATTTTTGGAGGAATGACCTGAATTTAGTAATCCTAAGTTATTTTTATCTTCTCCATTTCCCTACCGAATTCTAACTATACATCTATTTGTTTCTCATGATGGTGCATACAAAACACGTGGACTCAGAAAATACATTTATAAAGAATCACATCTTAAAGGACTAGCACCAAAGTCTTCTGTTTTAGAGAAGCATTTTTTAAAAAGTGATATAATTGAAAGAATAGTTTCCCCCACCCCACCCCAAAGGCAGAAACATTCCAACAGTACTGTTTTGTCTCTATGTTTGGCAGGATAAAACCTATTGTGCGTGTGATTTAATGTTCATTTGCTGTTGCAAATGAATATGTTGTTTTAGAAAAATCTCTTAAAAGAAACTCTATCCAAAATGCTGGCATCTTAATGGGGGATATAGGGAAAGGAATATAAATGGGAGGGAAGTGGAAATTGAATGCGTAAAATAATGGTATAGATACATACCTTGTTAAAGTTAATAGTAAAATCTTTTTTTGTGTGTGGTACGCGGGCCCCTCACGGCCGTGGCCTCTCCCGTTGCGGAGCACAGGCTCCGGACGCGCAGGCTCAGCGGCCATGGCTCACGGACCCAGCCGCTCCGCGGCATATGGGATCTTCCCAGACTGGGGCACGAACCCGCGTCCCCTGCATCGGCAGGCGGACTCTCAACCACTGCGCCACCAGGGAAGCCCGTAAAATCTATTTTTAAATGCTTTATTTCTCTTGTATAAAAAAGGAAATGAGAAATGGTTTGTTTATTAAAAGAGTAAGTTCAGAGCCATCTTACCACTTAAGGAACTAGCATCAGTTGCGATGAACACAAATCTCTGGTCTAAGTTTTCTTAGCTGTGTAGATCAAGTAAATATTACACAATGACTTCATATGGAGGGAAATACATTGCTAATGCTTTTTAGTATATCCCTTTATGTACAAGAACTCTGTGGATTTGCTATTGCATCATTATAAGTTTTGCTTTAAATTTTAATAATATCATTTTGATGAAATTTTATTTTCATCTAGAACATGGTGACATTTTTATTTCTCTATTTTTTCAGAGCATTAAGCTTATAGTATATGACTTGAGAGTAAGCATTACTGTGTCGAGATAACATATGTTCTTAATAGGTAACTGACACATAAAAGAAGAAAAATGTGATTTAATGAAGCAATTTCAGTATTTGTAACTTAACATATGGTTTGAAAAGAGGATAAAATCAATAAGCAATGTGGACCTAAAAGTTCACAGGCAAAAAACTACTTCTTAGGTTAGATTCCATGTTTTATGACATTTTAGTGTTGTGATCATTGAGGCTTTACTTACTCTCTCTGAAAAATATATTACAGAAAAAAAGAAACATTTCAAAATTTTATTTCGATTCTATAAATAGCATAGCATGTCAGTTTCTACTCTAATATGACAAAGAAAATGAAACACTTTTCCTCCCTATTTCATATTAATTCACTCATCTATGTTGAACTATGCTTTACCCATCTGTACCTTTATATCAACTATATATGTTATGTAGCATCACAAAAATATATTAGGCATCTGGACGATATACAAAGAAATAATTTATCTCATAGAGAAGAGTTTCTTATGATGAAACTTGTTATTTCTGGATTACTTTTTCTGTTTCAGGATATTCTGAGAACTGGTACAATTGATGAACAAATTTTCCAAACACCTCTATTTAATTAAAAAAAGAAAAGAGGATATATGTTTATGTATTTGTATGTGCATGTATGTAGGTAGATAATATACTATATAGTATATAGTTGTTACAGTTTAATTTGATGCTTGTCTTTACCAATCCAAACTTTCTTACCCATTAACTTCCCATAAGTGAAATATCAGTCTCCCCTTATTTGATTTCAATACTTATTTGAGGATATAATGAATCTAAAAGAAGGATATGGCAGTATGACTCTGATCTGCTTACTTTCTGATAGTTTCAGATGTGTTCCAGGATGCAATAGCATATTGTTACAGAAATGTATCCTCCTTTTCTTCTCACACTATAGCCGTGTTACATAACCATGTCCCTGAAACATTCCACAATCCATCCTCAATCTTGGCCCTTAGTATGCTATCAACATGATCAAGCAGTTTCTTGCCTTATTAGAGGAAGTGGTCTACTATAAAATCTAGTTGAATTTTTGAAGTTCTCTTTCTGTATTCTGAAATGGAGAGGCAGAGGCTATCATGCTAGGCTTAAAGATCAGAAAACTCAATTCCTAATGTAATATATATTTGGAAAAATGAATTGTGACTTTTGGGAGCTATCTTTCAGAGGCTTATTCAAGATATGATATTACTAGAGGAGAGTAAGCAAGGTCTAAGTCCATGTGTAAATGAGGATATGGGCATTATGTATGAGAAGGATGGGAAGGCATTTTGAAGGCCATCTAAATCATTAACAATGTTGACATTGACTTTATATAAGTACTGTGAATAAATATTTACCCTATACAAGCTCCTAATGCCTGACTATCCAAAAAATGTTTTCTAATGTGTTACTTTAAGGTATATGTGTGTGTGTGTGTGTGTGTGTGTGTGTGTGTGTGCTTGTACACATGCTTTCATATAACTTTGTATTTATAGTACTAATTTTCTGTCTGGTTTCCAAGAGGGATCACAAAATATACACAACTCATCTTATCTTCACTCTGTTCAATCAGTAAAAATTCTTCAGGAGCGCCAAGTGTCATGACAGATCAAGTTGACTACATTTCAAAGGTTACTTGAAATTTTTTGTAAACAATAATTGAGAGATAAAAATAGTTGGGAAATACAAGTGATGAAAATAAAATAACAAACATGGTAATTAAGGATTTATATATTATTGGCATGATTGTGCTCAGAAACATTCTTTGGTTACCAAGCAGCCTTATTGGTGATGCTTTTAAGAATTCTAAATTTATATTTTAATATGGTATATAAGACACTGTATTTTTAAATAAGATAAATGAAAAATAAAAGTGAAAATATCCATTGTTACTAGTAAACATGTCTTCAATATGAGGGAAATGCAGAACACAAGGAACACAGTAGCAATGTCTGTGTAAGTGTAATTTGGGCCACTGGTTTATGACTTTCACCCCATGCATGTCCAGTCACAAAGAAAATATTATTCTGGTTTTAAAAAAGTGAAGTTACTAAACACATAAAACTGTGTTCTGTTAAAAATTAAATGTATTGATTGTTTTCAGTGAAAATTTACTGCTTTATGTATGATTAAGTGGTAATATTGCCTCACTTCCCACCTCTTGCAAAGGACTTGATCAGGCTCTATAATACATCAGTGATGAGAAGCTGTGGACAAGTATGTTAGAGCACAGTGATGATGGAGATGATGTGATATAAACGAGGACTAGGGGAATGAAAAAAAGGAAGTATAGAGTGATAAGAGGGATATTTTAGTGATCAATGCAACAGAGATTGGCATAGATTAACTGAAAGATCATGGAAATATATTTGATGAGGAACATAAAGAAGAAAGAGGTGTCAAGGTTAAATTCTAAGTGTCTGGCTTTTGTGACAGAACAGATGTAACACTGAAATAGGGAACACTAGTAGTTAGGTCAGTTTGGGGTTACTTAGGGCAACAAGAATGTTATTTCCAATTAGGGGATACTGATATTCCCTGGAGATGTGAAGAAGGGAGAAAGAGACATAAATCTGGAGCTCAGAGGACCAGCCTGGCCTAGAGATCACATTGTTAAAAAACTTTACATAGTTACTCATTGAAGTCATAGATGAATATGAGAATATCTAGAGATTATAGTGGAAAAAGAAAGGAGAACCTGGAACAAATTCTACGAGAAATTATCAATAAAGTCTAACGCTGTTAAGATATCAGGTAAGATCATGTTTGAAAATATACTGTTGGGTTTATTAACATGGAGGCCATGGGTAAACAAAGGACATATGGTTCTTGTGGATCCAAATTGAAGTGGAGGGAAGCCTATTCCCTCATACTTACAATTTCCCTCCAGCCACAATATCTGTCCAGATGTTGCACATTCTGCAGCCAATATCTTCCTCCCGTCTTCATCTTCCTAGGTTTCCTTGTTCAGGAAAACCTTTTCTCACCTTACTGCCTACTTCAAATCTCTGTATTATATGGTTTTCAGAGATATTTATCACTCTTCCATTGACTTGAATTTTTTAAAAACTAATATTAGTCTCCTTTCCTAGAATTTAATCTTCATGAGAGTAGGACCATACTATTTTTACAGTTCATTTGTATCCCAAGCACCTTGGCCATTTTGGGACATTGTAGGGGTTTAAAAAATATTTGTTGAGAAAAAGAGAAGATATGGGAAGGAAAGATGAAGGTACTGAAGGAAGGGAAAAGGAAAGAGAGTTAAAACTATAAAGTTTTATTCACTAAGGGAGTAAATGAAGAACAAGAAGCCAGGGGAAATTAATAGACTTTCAGAAAAATATTAAGTAGATTATATGACTCCAATATGGAAAAAAAAATACCTCAGAATGTAAGTACAAACCACATGGATAAGTGAACCACTCAATTACACAACTTGATAAATAATTTGATACACACAAACTCATATGTGACCACCACTGAGATAAAAATATGGGATTCTTTCATGTCAGTTTCCAGAAAATAGTCCCTCAAGTAAAACTAACATTCTGACTTTTTTCACTATACATTAGTTTTTCCTCTAATTGAAATTTATATAAATGGGAACATATAGTATTTACTTTTGGAGTCTGGCTTTTACTCAACATTATAACTATTAGATTCATTTTGATGTTTTGATCACTTTTCTATAGAAAGTAGTCAACTAAAATCTCAAAATATGCCTTCAGAGATTTTAAATTATTATTTTTAGAGGTATAATTTCCTTAGTCAAAGAAGAAAACAGAAATCCAAGATAATTTTCAGTGAATTTACATTTTGTTATCTATGTGGAAAAACTAATTTTTATGTCAAATATATATTCAGAAATATTTAGTATTTTCTCTCATAAATAACAGCCCCACAAAAACAATCATCTTAATTAAAAATCCTGTAAATTTTATCCATTCTTTTATAATACTAGTGTTAGTTAAGACTTCAGCAAAGCCACATTAATTTTTTATGATAAAATTTACTTTTCATCAGTATTTTTTTGTTGACTTTTTAAAAATAGATTTTAGTCTTTTAGAGCAGTTTTATGTCCACAGCAAAATTAAGTGAAATGTGAAAAATTCCCATATTTGCCCTGCTTCTCACATGTTGAGACTCCTCTGCTGTCAACATCCACATTAATTTTAAAATCAGCTTCATTGGATTATAATGTACATATAAGAAAATTTACCAATTTTAAGTGTAAATTTGATGAGTTTTGACAAATGTATACAATCATCTAGCCACCACTATAATTGTGATATGAACATTGCCATCACCCTCAGAGCTCCCTTATGCCCCTTGGCAGTCAATTCCCTTATTTCACCTCTGGACACCTAAAATCACTTATCTGCTTTATGAATCTAAAGTTTTACATTTTCTTGGATTATCATAAAAGTGTCATCATAGAGAATATATCCTATTGTGGCTGGTTTCCTCTACTTATGAATTCTTTTAAGAGTCATTCTTGTTGCATGTAGTCTGCTCCATTTGATTCTTAAGTAGTTTTTCATTGTATGGGTATACCATAATTTATCTAGTCGCTAGTTGATGGAAATTTGTTTTGTTTTTTAGTTTTAATATAATGATAATAATGTTAATATTATTAATAATAAATCTATGAGTTTTGAATGCACATCTTTGTGTAGTTACATGTTTTCAATTCTTCGGGGTAAATACGTAGCACTTAGACTGCTGGATTGTATGGTAAGCTTAAATTTATAAGAAACTGCCGATCTGATCTGTTTGCTAAAGTGGCTCTACAATGTTGCATTCTCACAAATAACACATGCAAATTCCACATCCTTATCCATACTTGGTGCTATCAGCATTTTTAGTGATAGCCAAAAAATAGTGTGTAGAGGAAGCCCATTGTGTTGATATTTTGCTTTTCCCTAATGACTAATGGTGCTAAGCCTCTTTTCTTGTGCTTATCTGCTATTTGCATTTATTCTTTGGTAAAATGTCTATGCATATATTGTGAACATTGTTTAAATAGAGTTGTCTTAATATTATTGAGTTGCAGAAATTCTTTATATATTCAGGATGCAAGTTCTTTTTCAGATATATGTTGTGAACATACTTTCTCCCAGTGTTTAGTTTAGTTTAGCCTTTTAATTTTGAATAAGTCTAAGGATATTAACTGATGCTTTATGTCCTACTAGGTCTTTCTATGATGGAGAGTGAAAGCATGACCTATGATCCTTTAGCTCCAGATTATTTTTCTGCCTAATCTTTATAAAGTGGTTCTGTCTCCTTCCTAGAATAGTCTACTCTCACACATGAAATCAGTAGTTCCCCAAAGATTGAAGAGATCCCTCTGCTGATATACAAAGGTCTCTCTTATCCTCTGTGGAGAATTCTCTCCAGGACTCAGGTCAGCAAAGTCTAACTGCCTTGGTTTTTCAGAACTTGGTTCTCTGTATCCTCAACTCAGTAAGAATTTTGTCTTATACTTGAGTCTTCTAAACCTCTCTGCCCTGAAGTCAGGATACTGCTTCCAAGAAACAAGCTGATACAATTGTAGGGCTCGTTTTGTTAATTTCCCTTCTCTGAGGGACCCCAGTCCTGCATCACCTTTTGTTCAATGTCTTCACACCATTGTTCTATGTACTTTCTAGTTGTTTAAGGCAGAAGGGTCGATTTGGTCCCTGTTATTACACATTGGCCAGAAATCTTAGTCTTTACCTTCCATAATATTGGAAGTATTGTAAAAAATCCATAATGAGTAGATTGACAAACGTTTCCACTTGAGCAAATTTTAATGTCAGGAATTCCATATTCAAGTAGATTCTAATGAATTCTTTGCAAAAGTGTTAAAATCATAAAGTAAGGTTGTTTCCTTAAATAATTTCTATGTTTAGACTTTTAATTTTCTATTTGTATCTTGAGTGACGCCTCCTTTCCTGATTCATATTGTTAACTTTTTTGACATCTCCACTTGGTTGTCCCATAAGCACATCAGCTACCTCTCGATGCCAGATTATCCTCAATAGACAAGTGTTTCCTTAGAGAATCAGTATTTGGCAGAGGATGAGGTAGGATTCAATAATCACTCTAGAAGACTTAGTTTGAGTAAGACTGAATTAAATTCCTTTTAAGCATCCTAGTTGCCTAGTTCAGTTATAGGCAATTTAATGTAGTCATAGGCAATTTAATCAATCCACCTTCATTAATTTTCCATATATTCTGCCATAGAAATCTTTCTAAAACTTACCTTGGATCATATAATCCCTCTCCTTACAGACCTTCCAGTGTTTTCCATTGCCTGGAGGACAAAGCTGAAATTTAAACATGGTATCCAACATTCTTCACAAATGTGACTCAGGTTTATAATTCCAGCTTCATCTCTCTCTACCTCTCCCTCCTCAAGAATAGTATAATCTGGTGGTTAAATTTGTGGGCTCCAGAGTTCAGATGTTTTAATTCCTTAGCTATACATTCCTGCAAAATTTACCAAAATGCCCTAATCCTAAATTTAGAGTACTCACGTAACTGAATTTAGATAGTATCAGTAGTGCCTATTTCACATGTTTGTGAGAATTAAATGAGAATATACCTTTTCAAAACATATAACATGGTATCTGGCACTTGGGAAGTGCTAAGTATATGTTATTCTTATTATTCCTTCTCAATTAGAAGAATTGTATTAGTAACTAATTATTTATAACCATTTTTACCAACCTCACTAGACTGTGTGTTCATTCAAGAGATTTGGAAAATTTATAATTAAGTCCGTTGACAAATATTAAATTGTGTATATACATATATATGCCTAAAAGCCTCCTTTTCCTTGCATTTAAAGATCTCTTATTTTCCCTGAAATATTTATTTAGTTGAAAAATAGAATTTGAAGGCCTGTATTCTTTCTACATTTTTTAAATTTTTCTTAATTTTCCATTTATTTATTCAAGGAGACAGTGTTCTTGTGCTTATGGCATTCACAGTGTAGATGTTAAATAAGTTATCACAACAATGCATTTACAAACGTAGACAAGAATTCCAAAGAGAGGTAAAAAAGTTTCTGTAGCAGCAAAGAACAAATGAATCTGATTTAAGGGTTTAGGCAAGTCTTCTTTAGGTGGTGAATCATAGATGACATGTAAAGAAGGAGTAGAAGTCCATTTGTTTGGGGGTGGGAAAGTAGGAAATGCATTGTGGACAAAGATTCTAAGGTGTAAGGGAGCATAATCTTCCAAAATGGCAATAGAAATTATTCATTAAAAGAGTGGTCACTAGAGTTATACTGCTACTTTCCAGTCCTTGAAGGGGAGAGGAGCTGGGGTATATAGATGGCATGTCCAGAATTATAAATTTTAAAAATCATTTTAGTGTCAAGCATTGAGGAGACTACATTGAAGAGCACCTAGAGTTAATGGGAGAAAAAGGAGGCTATTTCAGTCATCCAGGTTTGAGGTGATGAAGGCTTGGATGGATGTTATCAGTGGATGGAGAAACTTAGAGCAGGACCCGTTGATGGAATGAATGTGAAGTGAGAAAAAGTAAATAATGACTCCCAGGTTTCAAGCACCTAGATTCACGAACTGGTGTGAGAATTATAAGCATGTAGGCAACTCATTCATGCTTTACACTTTTTAATTCAAAAGAAATATCTTGAATGATTTGGAATTTATTTATTTCCATTTTTATTACATTTTCTTTTATTTATTTTTAACATCTTTATTGGAGTATAATTGCTTTACAATGTTGTGTTAGTTTCTGCTTTATAACAAAGTGAATCAGTTATACATATACATATGTTCCCATATCTCTTCCCTCTTGCGTCTCCCTCCCTCCCACCCTCCCTATCCCACCCCTCCAGGCGGTCACAAAGCACCGAGCTGATCTCCCTGTGCTATTCGGCTGCTTCCCACTAGCTATCTATCTTACGTTTGGTAGTGTATATATGTCCATGCCTCTCTCTCACTTTGTCACAGCTTACACTTCCCCCTCCCCATATCCTCAAGTCCATTCTCTAGTAGGTCTGTGTCTTTATTCCTGTCTTACCCCTAGGTTCTTCATGACTTTTTTTTTTCGTAAATTCCATATATATGTGTTAGCATATGGTATTTGTCTTTCTCTTTCTGACTTACTTCACTCTGTATGACAGACTCTAGGTCCATCCACCTCATTACAAAAAGCTCAATTTTGTTTCTTTTTATGGCTGAGTAATATTCCATTGTATATATGTGCCACATCTTCTTTATCCATTCATCTGATGATGGACACTTAGGTTGCTTCCATGTCCTGGCTCTTGTAAATAGAGCTGCAATGAACATTTTGGTACATGACTCTTTTTGAATTATGGTTTTCTCAGGGAATATGCCCAGTAGTGGGATTGCTGGGTCGTATGGTAGTACTATATTTAGTTTTTTAAGGAACCTCCATACTGTTCTCCAGAGTGGCTGTATCAATTTACATTCCCACCAGCAGTGCAAGAGGGTTCCCTTTTCTCCACACCCTCTCCAGCATTTATTGTTTCTAGATTTTTTGATGATGGCCATTTTGACTGGTGTGAGATGATATCTCATTGTAGTTTTGATTTGCATTTCTCTAGTGATTAATGAAGTTGAGCATTCTTTCATGTGTTTGGTGGCAGTCTGTATATCTTCTTTGGAGAAATGTCTATTTAGGTCTTCTCCCCATTTTTGGATTGGGTTGTTTGTTTTTTTTGTTATTGAGCTTCATGAGCTGCTTATAAATTTTGGAAATTAATCCTTTGTCAGTTGCTTCATTTGCAAATATTTTCTCCCATTCTGAGGGTTGTCTTTTGGTCTTGTTTATGGTTTCCTTTGCTGTGCAAAAGCTTTGAAGTTCCATTAGGTCCCATTTGTTTATTTTTGTTTTTATTTCCATTTCTCTAGGAGGTGGGTCAGAAAGCATCTTGCTGTGATTTATGTCATAGAGTGTTCTGCCTATGTTTTCCTCTAAGGGTTTGATAGTTTCTGGCCTTACACTTAGGTCTTTAATCCATTTTAAGCTTATTTCTGTGCATGGTGTTAGGGAGTGATCTAATCTCATACTTTTACATGTACCGGTCCAGTTTTCCCAGCACCATTTATTGAAGAGGCTGTCCTTTCTCCACTGTACATTCCTGCCTCCTTTATCAAAGATAAGGTGACCATATGTGCGTGGGTTTATCTCTGGGCTTTCTATCCTGTTCCATGGATCTATATTTCTGTTTTTGTGCCAGTACCATACTGTCTTGATTACTGTATACTGTAGTATAGTCTGAAGTCAGGGAGCCTGATTCCTCCAGCTCTGTTTTTCATTCTCAAGATTGCTTAGGCTATTCGGGGTCTTTTGTGTTTCCATACAAATTGTGAATTTTTTGTTCTAGTTTTGTGAAAAATACCAGTGGTAGTTTGATAGGGATTGCATTGAATCTGTAGATTGCTTTGGGTAGTAGAGTCATTTTCACAATGTTGATTCTTCCAATCCAAGAACATGGTATATCTCTCCATCTATTTGTATCATCTTTAATTCCTTTCATCAGTGTCTTATAATTTTCTGCATACAGGTCTTTTGTCTCCCTAGGTAGGTTTATTCCTAGATATTTTATTCTTTTTGTTGCAATGGTAAATGGCAGTGTTTTCTTGATTTCACTTTCCGATTATTCATCATTAGTGTATAGGAATGCCAGAGATTTCTGTGCATTAATTTTGTATCCTGCTACTTTACCAAATTCATTGACTAGCTCTAGTAGTTTTCTGGTAGCATCTTTAGGATTCTCTATGTATAGTATCATGTCATGTGCAAACAGTGATAGGTTTACTTCTTCTTTTCCAATTTGGATTCCTTTTATTTCCTTTTCTTCTCTGATTGCTGTGGCTAAAACTTCCAAAACTATGTTGAATAGTAGTGGTGAGAGTGGGCAACCTTGTCTTGTTCCTGATCTTAGTGGAAATGCTTTCAGTTTTTCACCATTGAGGATGATGTTGGCTGTGGGTTTGTCATATATGGCCTTTATTATGTTGAGGAAAGTTCCCTCTATGCCTACCTACTGCAGGGTTTTTATCATAAATGGGTGTTGAATTTTGTCAAAAGCTTTCTCTGCATCTATTGAGATGACCATATGGTTTTTCTCCTTCAATTTGTTAATATGATGTATCACGTTGATTGTTTTGCGTATATTGAGGAATCCTTGCATTCCTTGAATAAACCCCACTTGATCATGGTGTATGATCCTTTTAATGTGCTGTTGGATTCTGTTTGCTAGTATTTTGTTGAGGATTTTTGCATCTATGTTCATCAGTGATATTAGCCTGTAGTTTCCTTTCTTTGTGACATCCTTGTTTGGTTTTGGTATCAGGGTGATGGTGGCCTTGTAGAATGAGTTTGGGAGTGTTCCTCCCTCTGCTATATTTTGGAAGAGTTTGAGAAGGATAGGTGTTAGCTCTTCTCTAAATGTTTGATAGAATGCACCTCTGAAGTCATCTGGTCCTGGGCTTTTGTTTGTTGGAAGATTTTTAATCACAGTTTCAATTTCAGTGCTTGTGATTGGTCTGTTCATATTTTCTATTTCTTCCTGATTCAGTCTTGCCAGGTTGTGCATTTCTAAGAATTTGTCCATTTCTTCCAGGTTGTCCATTTTATTGGCATAGAGTTGCTTGTAGTAATCTCTCATGATCCTTTGTATTTCTGCAGTGTCAGTTGTTACTGCTCCTTTTTCATTTCTATTGATTTGAGTCTTCTCCCTTTTTTTCTTGATGAGTCTGGCTAATGGTTTATCTATTTTGTTTATCTTCTCAAAGAACCAGCTTTTAGTTTTATTGATCTTTGCTATCATTTCCTTCATTTCTTTTTCATTTATTTCTGATCTGATTTTTATGATTTCTTTCCTTCTGCTAACTTTGGGGGGTTTTTGTTCTTATTTCTCTAATTGCTTTAGGTGCAAGTTTAGGTTATTTATTCGAGATGTTTCCTGTTTCTTAAGGTAGGATTGTATTGCTGTAAACTTCCCTCTTAGAATTGCTTTGCTGCATCCCATAGGTTTTGGGTCGTCGTGTCTCCATTGTCATTTGTTTCTAGGTATTTTTTGATTTCCTCTTTGATTTCTTCAGTGATCACTTCGTTATTAAGTAGTGTATTGTTTAGCCTCCATGTGTTTGTATTTTTTACAGATCTTTTCCGATAATTGGTATCTAGTCTCATAGTGTTGTGGTCGGAAAAGATACTTGAAACAATTTCAATCTTCTTAAATTCACCAAGGATTGACTTGTGACCAAAGATATGATCTATCCTGGAGAATGTTCCATGAGCACTTGAGAAAAATATGTATTCTGTCGTTTTTGGTTGGAATATCCTATAAATATCAATTAAGTCCATCTTGTTTAATGTATCATTTAAAGCTTGTGTTTCCTTATGTATTTTCATTTTGGATGATCTGTCCATTGGTGAAAGTGGGGTGTTAAACTCTCCTACTATGAATGTGTTACTGTCGATTTCCCCTTTTATGGCTGTTAGTATTTGCCTTATGTATTGAGGTGCTCCTATGTTGGGTGCATAAATATTTACAATTGTTATATCTTCTTCTTGGATCGATCCCTTGATCATTATGTAGTGTCCTTCTTTGTCTCTTCCAATAGCCTTTATTTTAAAGTCTATTTTGTCTGATACGAGAATTGCTACTCCAGCTTTCTTTTCATTTCCATTTGTATGAAATATCTTTTTCCATCCCCTTACTTTCAGTCTGTATTGTCTCTAGGTCTGAAGTGGGTCTCTTGTAGACAGCAGATATATGGGTCTTGTTTTTGTATCCATTCATCCAATCTGTATCTTTTGGTGGGACGTTTATTCCATTTACATTTAAGGTAATTATCGATATGTATGTTCCTATTCCCATTTTCTTAATTGTTTTGGGTTTGTTATTGTAGGTCTTTTCCTTCTCTTGTGTTTCTTGCCTAGAGAAGTTCCTTTAGCAGTTTTTGTAAAGCTGGTTTGTTGGTGCTGAACTCTCTCAGCTTTTGCTTGTCTGTAAAGCTTTTAATTTCTCTATCAAATCTGAATGAGATTCTTGTTGGGTAGAGTAATCTTAGTTGCAGGTTTTTCTCCTTCATCACTTTACATATGTCCTGCCAGTCCCTTCTGGCTTGCAGAGTTTCTGCTGAAAGATCAGCTGTTAACCTTATGGGGATTCCCTTGTGTGTTATTTGTTGTTTTTCCCTTGCTGCTTTTAATATGTCTTCTTTGTATTTAATTTTTGACAGTTTGATTAATATGTGTCTTGGCATATTTCTCCTTGGATTTATCCTGTATGGGACTCTTTGTGCTTCCTGGACTTGATTAACTATGTCCTTTCCCATATAAGGGAAGTTTTCAACTATAATGTCTTCAAATATTTTCTCAGTCCCTTTCTTTTTCTCTTCTTCCTCTGGAACCCCTATAATTCGAATGTTGGTGCATTTAATGTTGTCCCAGATGTCTCTGAGACTGTCCTCAGTTCTTTTCATTCTTTTTTCTTTATTCTGCTCTGCAGTAGTTATTTCCACTATTTTATCTTTCAGGTCACTTATCCATTCTTCTGCCTCAGTCATTCTGCTATTGATCCCATCTAGAGTATTTTTTATTTCATTTATTGTGTTGTTCATCATTGTTTGTTTCATCTTTAGTTCTTCTAGGTCCTTGTTAAATGTTTCTATAATTTTGTCCATTCTACTTCCAAGATTTTGGATCATCTTTACTATCATTATTCTGAATTCTTTTTTAGGTAGACTGCCTATTTCCTCTTCATTTGTTAGGTCTGGTGGATTTTTATCTTGCTCCTTCATCTGCTGTGTGTTTTTCTGTCTTCTCATTTTGCTTATCTTACTGTGTTTGGGGTCTCCTTTTTGCAGGCTGCAGGTTCGTAGTCCCCGTTGTTTCTGGTGTCTGTCCCCAGTGGCTAAGGTTGGTTCAGTGGGTTGTGTACGCTTCCTGGTGGAGGGGACTAGTGCCTGTGTTCTGGTGGATGAGGCTGGATCTTGTCTTTCTGGTGGGCAGGTCCACGTCTGGTGGTGTGTTTTGGGGTGTCTGTGGACTTATTATGATTTTAGGCAGCCTCTCTGCTAATGGGTGGGGTTGTGTTCCTGTCTTCCTAGTTGTTTGGCATAGGGTGTCCAGCACTGTAGCTTGCTGGTCGTAGAGTGAAGCTGGTGTTGAGGTGGAGATCTCTGGGAGATTTTCGCCATTTGATATTATGTAGAGCTGGAAGATCTCTTGTGGACCAGTGTCCTGAAGTTGGCTCTCCCACCTCAGAGGCACAGCACTGACTCCTGACTGCAGCGCCAAGAGCCTTTCATTCACACGGCTCAGAATAAAAGGGAGAAACTGTAGAAAGAAAGTATTAGTATAAGTAGAAAGAAAGAAAGAAAGAAAGGAGGGAGGGAGGAAGGAGGGAAGGAAGGAAAAAAAGAAGATAAAGTAAAATAAAATAAAGTAAGATAAAATATAATAAATTTATTGAAATAAAAAATAATTATTAAGAAAAAAACGGACGGATAGAACTGTAGGACAAATGGTGGAAGCAAAGCTATACAGACAAAATCTCACACAGAAGCATACACATACACACAAAAAGAGGAAAAGGGGAAAAAAATCATAAATCTTGCTCTCAAAGCCCACCTCCTCAATTTGGGATGATTCGTTGTCTATTCATGTATTCCACAGATGCAGGGTACATCAAGTTGATTGTGGAGCTTTAATCCGCTGCTTCTGAGGCTGCTGGGAGAGATTTCCCTTTCTCTTCTTTGTTCTCACAGCTCCCTGGGGCTCAGCTTTGGATTTGGCCCCGCCTCTGCGTGTAGGTTGCCGGAGAGCATCTGTTCTTCGCTCAGACTGGACGGGGTTAAAGGAGCCGCTGATTCAGGGACTCTGGCTCACTCAGGCCGGGGAGGAGGGAGGGGCATGGAGTGCGGGGCGAGCCTGCGGCGGCAGAGGCCGGCATGACGTTGCACCAGCGTGAGGCGCGCCGTGCGTTCTCCCGGGGGAGTTGTCCCTGGATCCCGGGACCCTGGCAGTGGCGGGCTGCAAGGCTCGCCGGAAGGGAGGTGTGGAGAGTGACCTGTGCTCGCATACAGGCTTCTTGGTGGCGGCAGCAGCAGCCTTAGCGTCTCATGCCCGTCTCTGGGGTCCGCGCTTTTAGTCGCGGCTCGCGCCCATCTCTGAAGCTCCTTTAAGCGGCGCTCTTAATCCCCTCTCCTCGAGCACCGGGAAACAAAGAGGGAAGATAAAGTCTCTTGCCTCTTCGGCAGGTCCAGACTTTTCCCCGGACTCCCTCCCGGCTAGCCGTGGTGCACTAACCCCCTGCAGGCTGTGTTCACTCCGGCAACCCCAGTCCTCTCCCTGCGCTCCGACCGACCGAAGCGAGCCTCAGCTCCCAGCCCTGCCCGCCCCGGCAGGTGAGCAGACAAGCCTCTTGGTCTCATAAGTGCTGGTCAGCACCGATCTTCTGTGCGGGAATCTCTCCACTTTGCCCTCCGCACCCCTGTTGCTACGCTCTCCCCCTTTACTCCGAAGCTTTCCCCCTCTGCCGTGTGTGGAGGGGCTTCCTAGTGTGTGGAAACCTTTCCTCCTAAACAGCTCCCTCCCACTGGTGCAAGTCCCGTCCCTATCCTTTTGTCTCTGTTTATTCTTTTTTCTTTTGCCCTACCCAGGTACGTGGGGGGTTTCTTGCCTTTTGGGAGGTCTGAGGTCTCCTGCCAGCGTTCAGTAAGTGTTCTGTAGGAGTTGTTCCATGTGTAGATGTATTTTTGGTGTATCTGTGGGGAGGAAGGTGATCTCTGCGTGTTACTCTTCCGCCATATTCCCGGAAGCCAAACTACAAAAGAAGATTTTAAATGGTTAATAAGCACATAAAAAGTACTCAACTTCAGGGAAATGTAAATTAGGACCAAAATGAAATAACTATGGATACAGCCATTAGGTTGGCTAAACTTTTTTTTTTTTAACAACTTTATTGGAGTATAATTGCTTTACAATGGCGTGTTAGTTTCTGCCTTATAAAAAGGGAATCAGTTATACATATACGTATGTTCCCATATCTCTTCCCTCTTGCGTCTCTCTCCCTCCCACCCTCCCTATCCCACCCCTCCAGGCGGTCACAAAGCACCGAGCTGATTTCCCTGTGCTATGCGGCTGCTTCCCACTAGCTATCTATTTTATGTTTGGTAGTGTATATATGTCCATGCCACTCTCTCACTTTGTCACAGCTTACCCTTCCCCCTCCCTGTATCCTCACGTTCATGCTCTAATAGGTCTGTATCTTTATTCCCACCTTACCCCTAGGTTCTTCATGACATTTTCTTTTTGCTTTCTTAGAGTCCATATATATGTATTAGCATACGGTATTTGTCTTTCTCTTTCTGACTTACTTCACTCTGTATGACAGACTCTAGGTCCATCCACCTCACTACAGATAACTCAATTTCGTTTCTTTTTTTGGCTGAGTAATATTCCATTGTATATATATGCCACATCTTCTTTATCCATTCATCTGATGATGGACACTTAGGTTGCTTCCATGTCCTGGCTCTTGTAAATAGAGCTGCAATGAACATTTTGGTACATGACTCTTTTTGAATTATGGTTTTCTTAGGGTATATGCCCAGGAGTGGGATTGCTGGGTCGTATGGTAGTTCTCTTTTTAGTTTTTTAAGGAACCTCCATACTGTTCTCCAGAGTGGCTGTATCAATTTACATTCCCACCAGCAGTGCAGGAGTGTTCCCTTTTCTCCACAGCCTCTTCAGCATTTATTATTTCTAGATTTTTTGATGATGGCCATTCTGACCAGTGTGAGATATTTCATTGTAGTTTTGACTTGCGTTTCTCTAATGATTAATGAAGTTGAGCATTCTTTCATGTGTTTGGTGGCAGTCTGTATATCTTCTTTGGAGAAATGTCTATTTAGGTCTTCTCCCCATTTTTGGATTGGGTTGTTTGTTTTTTTGTTATTGAGCTTCATGAGCTGCTTGTAAATCTTGGAGATTAATATTTTGTCCATTGCTTCATTTGCAAATATTTTCTCCCATTCTGAGGGTTGTCTTTTGGTCTTGTTTATGGTTTCCTTTGCTGTGCAAAAGCTTTGAAGTTTCATTAGGTCCTATTTGTTTATTTTTGTTTTTATTTCCATTTTTCTAGTAGGTGCGTCAAAAAGGATCTTGCTGTGGTTTATGTCATAGAGTGTTCTGCCTATGTTTTCCTCTAAGAGTTTTATAGTGTCTGGCCTTATATTTAGGCCTTTAATCCATTTTGAGTTTATTTTTGTGTATGGTGTTAGGGAGTGTTCTAATTTTATACTTTTACATGTACCTGTCCAGTTTTCCCAGCACCTCTTATTGAAGAGGCTGTCTTTTCTTCACTGTATATTCTTGCCTCCTTTAGATGATTTGGAATTTAAATGGTGTTTTCTAAAAGAGTAGAAGATTTTATGTTGCCTTGAGATAATCTTTGAAGATTGATAAAACATACAGTCCACTATTTGAAAGCAATATTTAAATCTTTATATCGCACATTTAGAAATTGCTTAATAAGTGGGTGCTAGATAAGTATATCATTTAGATACATGATCACATTAACTGCAGGGAGAGCAACGAGTATGTGTTTATCATGTAGTTGATATTGTGGTAATTCATGTCTACATGAGGTTAAATGGAGACTTTACTGATCAGATTATTCTAATAATTAGGTTCATATTTTTTCAAGTGGTTCTTTTATTCTTTTGAAATTGCCTCACTTCTCTAATTTACGTTGTACATGGAGATATAACCACCGTAAAGATTAAGCTAAGAAACTTTGACTATCCGAAGAATTCTAATTTCACTTTTACATTTTATTTTTTTATGGAAAATATTTATAAAAACAATTTTACTATTTGTTTTTATACATCATTCAACTGTCAATAAAAAATTTAAGTGTTTTCTCCAAAAAGAAAAAAATTGTGATACACTTCCACCAGAAATTCCAAGCCAGTTATAAATTTATTAATATTATAGTTAACCTGACACAAATATTTCTAATTCACGTATATCTTTTTAAGTACATGTACATAAATCCATCTTGAACTTAGTATAATCCTATGGCTAAACTGAGTGTCGTAACTAGGATATAAAATTGCTAGGCTTAAAAAATATTGTTCAATTACAAATGTTATTCTCAATCAAGGAATAGATTTTCATTGAATTATTAATAAATTTTAATATATTATTTTTAATTTACCTAGGAAAATGTCACTTTCTCACATTGCCTCTTCAGAGCATTGAGAATTCGTAGCGTATAATTACATTCATATAATATTCAATTAAATACACATTTAAACAATTCACTTTAATAATCTCCTGTACAGGAATTATAGAAGTATATGAAGTATTTATTTTTCTTTATAAGATTTGAATAATCTAAGAATAAATTTATTATATCACATCATGGTAATTTTTGAAAATATGTTTTCTAGACAAAGTTACAATCCATTGAATTAAAAAAAAATCCTCCCTGCTTTTTGTCCTCTCTAAAATTATATTGAATATATATATCCTAAGTGATGATTTGAGTACTGGAATTACTTTTTCCCAAAAATTAATGCATGTGGGTGAGATAGTTCATCTATGAATGTTGAAAATTTTTTCAGGAATACTACCATTAATATGTTCTTTAAAGATGCCATTGGTGTAATTTATCATGTGAAAGCTCTGAAAGCTGCTGTCGAAATTGAGAAGATGGAACACTCTTCAGACCTACTTCAGAACATTTTCCTCTTTGCTATACTTCTCAAAGAAAAAACAAAATTTAAGCAGCATCGCACAATATTTTGCCCTCTTTGCTGTGTGAATGGGACCAAAATACCCCAATCAAAATAACCACTCTTATATTCTTTGACTCCATACCTCATGTGCACAGAACCACAACTATGGGGAAAAGTTTTACAAACATACTTTAAGTCACCAAACCCTTTCCGTAGTTCTTGCCAAACTTCTACACAGTAGGAACTGTGAAAACAAGTGCCAAAACCTCACGTTCCTCATATAGCTTCTAACAGCTGCAAACCCTTAAGCTTCAAGTGCAGCTGCCTCGAGTAGAACGACTGAAAGGACCCACAAAGGCAGAGACACAGATTACATATGTTCAATAACTTTAAAGCAATAATAAGAATATGTGGTTATATTAAGGCCATTAGGCAAGAGGAAAATTGTACAAGCAGTCTCTAATTGACCTTGCAGGGAGAGTCTGATCACCGTTATTTTGCCTTCATTAGTCCCCAAATCATCTACTTTTGTTAGGATTATATAGTTTTTCAACACACAAACCCACACCAAATAAAGTGCAATTACATTGGTTCCGTTAGTACCCCATCTCTGATTTGTAATTTTCCAAGGAGCACCATTTGAACAGTTAATTCTTGAAAAGTCTAAAGCAACTCCTGGCACCAAATTATTACCAGGGACCCAATATATAGGATATATATGTATACCCCAACATGGAGAATGGAAACTACCACAGACATCTGAGCTATACCATATAAAAACAAAGAGCAAATTCAAGTAAAACCCCACATCTGATGAAAATAACTTAAAACATGTTTTTCTTCCAAACTTTAAAAACTAGATTTGCCTTGCAGTTCTCTTGTTCCCAAGAAAGATCAAAATAAATTCAGTTAATACCTTAAATCTTCTTTCCCTTTGCGTTTTAAGGCTGTAGAAAGCTGAACATTTGCGAATTGCTCTTCTATTCTTTTCAGCTTCTAACTGACTTTATTCAGTTGAATGGACACACACAGAAGCTGGCATTTAAAGATTTTTTTCTTGTGGACCTGGGCAAGCTGAGTCCCCATCTCTGCCATTTTAGCACCATTATATTAATTTATGCCCAGTCTCTGTGTTTAAACATCCAATTTTTTCAAACATTCATCCTTAGAGGCAAAAGAATAATCCTGGAGTTAGAAAAAAGTGAAGTCTAAGAATAATTTAAATGTGAATTCAGGCTAATGTGTGTTTAAGCTCTTAGGCATCATGAGTTTCAATTTATAAAATACAAAAGACATCAACATTGTAATGATCAACTCTTACTAGCTATTCTAAGGTAAGGCACAGGTACAGTGTTAAAATTTGGGAGGGGGCATAATTCTAAACAGTTATTTAATTTAGGGTTTAACTTCCTCCTCCGCCTAAACTTTAGTTATAGTTTAAATGAACAGATTTGTGCTACTTTAGTTTTCTTAATGGATGTCTTTTACAGAGTCATATTTTGTAAGCATTTACTTTTCATTCATATTATATTTATTTAATCAACCTCTATTGGGATAAGTAGAACATTTTCCACTGTTGTGTATATATATAGGTACATATATGTGTATGTGTATATAAACATATATATATACCTATATATACACACATATATATGTGTATTATATACACATAAATATATATAAGATTGTGATGAATATCTTCGTAAGTAAAGTTTTGGTAAGGTTCAATATTCCTGGAACAGTGAGATTTATCTTCAACTTCTGCTTGAAATGTACCCCTCCCAGACATCTCACTGCTTCCTGAAATTCATTGCTCAAGAACTTGCTACTGTTTTGGGGTTTTGTTTGTTTTTAAATTTCTTTCTTTCTTTGAGACTGTTTTGGATGCTACATGTAGATGAGGAGGAACATGTGCCAACCCTCCTTTCCCACACTAAATGTAGTGAGAAGTATGACATCAAACCCCAGCTGCACGAGGCATTTATGGATCTAGGGAGATTCTTTATCAAGGAGTTTCCAATGATCAAGAATGCAAGCTTGCTTCTTTCAGATCTGCACACAATGATCCCTCCCTCTAAAGCCTTTTTATATTAAATTGAGTTTGAATCCATTCCTCGGTGAACTTTCATCTTGAGCTAATTATGGCTCAATGCTGCTTGGCCGTAGTAGGCTTCTGTGGCTTAGGATATGGTTTTGAAACACTGCCAGATGAATGCAGCAAAGTGTGGCACGCATGGAGTATTGGCCCATTGGCATCTGGGGAAACAAGATGAGAGCTACCTGTCTTCTCTGAGTGTGGCTTCTTTGTTTTCTCTTTAAAATACCTGTTTTAAGGGATGAAATATATAGATGCAGGCAAAGGCCTGTGTATTTTTTGTGTTTGTGCACACATGGATCAACAAAAATGTGCTAGACAATAAAACATAGTTTCAGTATTTTTCTTGACAGCTATTTTGGAATTAAATCACATATGGCATAAAAATAATTCATTGGATTGGATAACAATAAAATAACTGAAATGTATCCATGCTAATTATGTGCCAGTCACCTTTAATTTCTTAACCCACATAATAATTTAGGAAGTGGCACAACTTATCCCCTTTTGAAAGTGAGTGAACTGAGGCTTAAGAAGTGTCAGTTACTTGTCCTGTCACCTCTGTGAGCCAGGATTCAAACCCAGGCCATCTACATAACACATCTTGTTCTTAACTACAAACACCAACCCATTTCTATTACAAAGATAACTTTAAGTCTAGAGAAGGTGTTGAAATAATAGAGATAACAACTATGCTGTTCTTAGAAAAATTGTATCTAGGCTAGGCTTCCTGAAGAAAATTGAGGTGGTAAATAGATTTTTCATAATTTAACTTGGGCTGATTATTTTAAACAACTGTAAGACACTACTCAGTAAGTCTGTGTTTGTGTACATATATAATGGTAACATTTATCATCCTTTGATAGGCCTGCTAGGGGATGTTTCTCCCTAGTGCGTTCTCCTAATGGAACCCGTTTGTGTGCTGTGTAGATGGCAAGGCCTCCCTGGTGGCTGGTCTCTCCTCCTTAGATGCATTTCTCCCACAGGCTCATAGAACACTGTCCTACTGTATGGAGGTAAAATGGAGGTTGTGAAATGCAGTTCATGTTTTCATTCTGGCTTTGACTGAACATCTGCTCACCCAAGACCAGCTTTTTTTAGTTCCATCTACTCATTACTATGGTTACCATGGTATATACTCTATTTTAGGCCTGTATCTGTTGGCGTGTGGCCATTCTCTCTGGGAGGAAAAAAGAAAAAGTTTTCCAGAGCTAAACTGGCCTTCTATTCAGTAAATATGGTAATTTTTGCCTATGTTGAGTTTCCTCCCCTCCTCTTTCCTTTTTTGTTTGGTGTTCTTCTGTTTGAAAAAGGATCTTTCCATCCAACTTTTTTGTGTGGATTTAACTACACATTTTCTACTTAATTACTCCCTCTGTTTTGAAAAGTTTCCCCTTAATTGCACTCATATAAGGTTTGTTTCTATAGTCATTGTGATAGTTAAATGTGACAGTTGCCTACTTATATTCTTCTAAATATGGTATCTAGGAAGAAAAAGTTCTGATATTTCTTGAAGAAGATCACGCTGTTAGTCTGTTAGTAAATTTTAGCCACACTGTAGACCTGTGTTGTTCAATAGGATGGTAGCCAGTAGCCTTGTTTGGCAACTGAGCTCTTCAGTTGTGCTAGTCTGAGTTCAGTTTTGCAGATTTTGAAGACCTAATAGGAAAGAAAGAATGTAAAATATCCCAATAATTTTATGTTGATTACATACTGATGGCATGAAATAATAATATTTTTGTTACAGTAGGTAATAAAATGGATTATTAAATTAATTTCACTTAATTTTTTTACTTTTTTAATGTGATTACTAGGAAATGTAAAATTAAATAATGGCTCACGTCGTACTTTAATTAGACTTTGCTGCCTAAACCACTTCTGAGAGTTGAGATATCAGTAAACACACAAACAAATAACAGTAATTAGTATATTCATTATTTGGGGTCGTGTTTGAATTCTTACTGCGGGCTATAATAATTTCTTTCTTAAATGCATGTCTCCATAGTTCATAAATGTCTGTCATTTAGAGGTAATATGTTTGAATATCCTAAGAAAATGTGAATCACATAATCTTTACCTTCCAGCAGGGAATAAACAGTGTCTGTGTGTGTGTGTGTGTGTGTATGATAGGTAGATTGATTGATAGACAGATAATATTATATGTATATAAAGATATACAGTTTCTCAATTGATCTAATAAATTATTATCTTCCACAATTATAACTTCTATATGCCAATGTAAAAATATCTCTTAGCAGGGAGTAAACCTTCATAGTCAAAATATACATGCAAAAGATCTGAGGAATAAAGACATAAAACTCATGTATTTTATTATGAAAGGGGAGTAGTCCATCATATGAAAAACAATTAAAATTATGTTAAAATGTAGCTATATACATTTTATAAGCCTATTGTCTTAGGTTCTACATGCAACCAATATTAATAATAAGTTTATAATGGGGAGAAAAGAATTACTCGGGAATCATAGGAATTTCGAGAATATTTCCTCCCCATCTCATAGAATAGACCCAAATTATTTCAAGTCCTGTAATTGAAGTTTATATGGGTGAATCTGAGTCAGTAAGGACATTTGAAAGTACTTATTATAGGAATTATATAACCAATATTAGAAATTGGTAATACCTTTTAGAAATATTTTCACCCCAAAAAGGCAAAATAAAATAAATTTAATGTTTTATAAACCATTTATTTTAATTGTTTATCTTATTTACTTTATTTTTAATTTTATTATAAATTATAAATAAACTTTAGTTTTCTGGAAATTTTTTTCACCCATAAAGCATGATCTCAGGTAAAAATTAGGTTAAATTTTCTCTAGAATTAATTGTAAAATACTTCTGACATTACTTTGAAATCTATTTCACATATAATATATTAATAAATTTATAAAAATAAAAGTTATAGAATAGTAAATGTAAAAATGGCAAACAAATTTGCATTTCCAAAATATTTACTCCTAGAAAAGACCAATCCATACATTTGGAGTCATGTAGACAGAAATTAATAGTAGGTTTAGTCTTTGATTACTTGCTACCTTTTAGTTAATTAACTTTTAATAGTCAACTTTGTTCTGGGTATTTAATCAATTGGAAGAAAAGTCAGGCATGGATATTCACTTTTTTTTTTTCCATTATATTTCGTGGACTTTAGGTATATACCAAAATCTGTTAAATACTGTAGCTAACACAGTCCAGAATCTGAAAATTACTTCATTCCAGTACATAGTTTAAGTTTCTGGCAGTGGAACACAATGTAATATGGGAAATTTGAAAATTGTTTCCCTTTAAGTTTTTTTTTTTTAACATATTATTTATTTATTTAAATTTTTGGCTGTGTTGGGTCCTCAATTGCTGCTGCGCACGGGCTTTCTCTAGTTGTGGCCAGCGGGGGCTACTCTTCGTTGCGGTGCGCGGGCTTCTCATTGCGGTGGTTTCTCTTGTTGTGGAGCACGGGCTCTAGGTGCGTGGGCTTCAGTAGTTGTGGCACGTGGGCTCAGTAGTTGTGGCTCGCAGGCTCTAGAGCACAGGCTCAGTAGTTGTGGCGCACGGGCTTAGTTGCTCCGCGGCATGTGGGATCTTCCCGGACCAGGGCTCGAACCCGTGTCCCCTGCCTTGGCAGGCGGATTCTTAACAACTGCGCCACCAGGGAAGTCCCCCCTTTAAGTTTTAAAAATAGCTTCCTTGATGCCCCAAGCCTTAGAATTCATTTAACTTCTAACAGATACTTAATCTCTGTATTCATATATAGCATATGTCTTGGATAAAAGTCACAAACTGAAAACAAAAGAGAAAAATGTCACTACTCATCGGCATTGTGCCTTTGAACATTTCCTTTCTCTAAAATATTTCAAATTAGCACATGTACCAAACTATATCTTCTGACTTTCTAGCCTTGGAGCAATATTTTTTTCACCTGAATTTGTTTTTTTTTTGGAGGGTGGGTTTTTCACGACAAGTCAGAACGGTTTGAAATTTTGAAATAGTAATGAGAATGTTTTGGTTGCTTTCTATGAATTAGAGGCAGCTAGTTTCCTAGCTACTGTTTTTTCCTTTTTTTGCTTGTTTTAATTTCTTCTGCGAGTTCTGAGAATTTTGATAAAGAGGCAAATGAGGAGTTTAAGAGTATATAAGAGTATAAATGAGGAGTATAGAGTCATTGTGGGAAATCTGAAACATCATCATTTTCAAGTTACAGGGTTATTGAAGTTGCTTATAGCCAATAGAGAGTCATTTTCTTGTGTTGCATTTCTACAATCTGGTGGAAGCTAAACACCAAAGTAGGGACAATCAAGGGAGGCTGTAAATGTGTTTGTGATGAGGACGTTGATTGTAGCTCCAACTGAGAACTTTGGAAGATTGTGATTTTACCAGGTATTTCTAAATTGACACTCACATGCAGTATGTAGGCACTATTGCCATTTCCTATTTTACATAAGAAACTTTCCATCAAAGCTGGATTTTTGTCTCAAAAATCGTGTTAATGGAACTAAATAAAGAGGTAATTAATGGACACCCTAAAGCAAGCCTGAAACAGTCTTCAAGGCAGCAGTCCTAGACTGAATCATGACTTTTAAAAAAATGAGATTGCATTATTTCTCTTTCTTATCTTAAATAATACAGTGATTTGTAACCCTATGATGTTAAATTGTTGTATTGACAACATGCCTGCTGTGAGTAGAGACATTTGAAAATAATCTCTTTGGGTGTAGCAAAGTTTATAAAGTTACTCAATTTTTAAATATGCTCAAGAACTATGAATATTTACTCTGAAGTAAAAGCTAATATGTAGTAATCACTTTAAATGTTTTTTCTTCTACAAGTTTTTTCTGTGAAGCACACATCTATCTAGCTACCTGTTTATCTATCTATCCATCTATCTATATCTCAAAGCATATCAGCACCTATTTCATTAGTAGAGCATATGAAAATAGACAAATACTTCAATTTATCAATGCATTAGATTTATTATGTATACAGCCATATGTTAAGTTTATATTCCTTTAACTATACTGAATTGCCACTGCAAAACCAAAAGATTAGTTTCTTCGTATTAAGACAATTCCAACTGATCTTGCTTAATTTTAGCCATTACTTTGAAAGCTGACTCCCACTTTGGCCCAGGATCTAATATAGTGAATTTAGGAATTAATAGACCTTTACTGATTTAGACATTTACATTTCAACAGACTACTGTACAGGACAGCCTAGACTAGAATTAAGTATTGATACATCCCTTCATTGGCAGTGCATCTGAGTACTGTGAAAAAAAATAAAAGAAGGTAATTACATTTCCGTGAATAAGAATTTGTAATTATTTACAATCATGTCAATCACATTTTAATGTGCAGCGGATATAGTGTCTTTTTTTGGAAATGAGTCACTGGGATTTAGAATGTTGGGTTTATTTGTAATATCCTGATGGAAACATTTGGTATGAGCCGCTTGTAAAACTCATAATGCCACACCAGTACTCACATTAGCATGTTGCGTGATTCAATGAGCTATGTTAAGTCTTTTTTTTTTTTTTTTTTTTTTTTTGTGGTACGCGGGCCTCTCACTGTTGTGGCCTCTCCCGTTGTGGAGCGCAGGCTCCGGACGCGCTGGCCCAGCAGCCATGGCTCACGGGCCCAGCCGCTTCGCAGCATGTGGGATCTTCCCGGACCGGGGCACGAACCCATGTCCCCCGCATTGGCAGGTGGACTCTCAACCACTGCGCCACCAGAAGCCCTTTCTTTTTTTTTTAATATATATTTTTTATTTTTATTATTTTTTTATGTTGTTTTTTTTTATACGTAAGTCTTTGGATCCTTAGTTGGAACTGTCTCTGAAAGAGTATTGGTAAAGGAGTAATGAGTAATGGTAAAAACAAGTTACTGAGTGAAAAAGAAAGACAACTGAATCCTGCTTATGATAATTTTGTGAATGAGCTGTAAAGATATTAGTAGGAGTCAGAGATTTTATTTACATTTTTGGTTCTATACTTCATTCAGGCAAATTGTATTCTTCCCAATGTGCCAGAACATTTTGTTAATAACAGGAAAATACCTTATTGCCATTGGGGTTGAATAGGCTCTTTTCCACATTCCTATTTTATTTCAGCAGATTGGACTCCCCTTCCTTCCATTTCTCCTTTTTCTGCCACTAAAGGAGCATGCATGCACACACACAGACTTCATTCCCTCTTATTACTTGCCAGCTGTAAGACTGAAATGCCGAACTCTAAAATGTGTTTTTTTTCAAACAGCAGCAGCAACATCTGGACCTATGCAACTTTAATCTTGGCTGGTTTCCTTCTTTTCCTTTTTGGCCTTCCAGGCACCTGTGGACGTCCTGTACATACACAATGACATCAAACCATAGTTGGAAATCTGATTCTCTTGGTATAATGAACAATGATTAGTTAGAAGCATATAAAACCACAAACTGCTAGTAATAAAGAACAAGTTCAATGCATTACAGACAGGGGGCAATGAAAACTCCAGTTAAAAATTAAGTGAATTTAAAACAGTTAATGAAAACTAGAGTCACCTGAATCTTCTATTTTCAAACTTTATTTTAAAAGTGTTGGCTGGGATTAAAAGCAGAAAAGCACCTTTTGTTTAAGGGGGAAGGCTCTTGTCATAAAATATCAAACCTTGATTTCGAGCTACAAGAACTTGGGAAGGAAGCCAAAAAATTCTTCCAAATACCCCTAGCAAATTTCTTAATCATCTTGATACTTCTATTTTTTGATACCTCAAAGTTCCTAATGTCTGTCTTTTTGAGCTCCAAGCTGAATGACTGCAAAGTGGGATTTGGAGATTATTCAGAAAAGCAATCAATAGTTCCAAACAGAAAACCATGTCTGTCACAGGTATTGATTGCTTGAAACTCCACTCTACACATTCATGGTATTCAAATGTGAAGCCTGAGATATAGAATTTGATGTACAAAACCTAACAGTATGTGATGCTGGTCTCTCTTTCCATGGCACGGACTCATCAGTTTATATTTTGAATGCTTCGGCTAACTACCTTCAGGTATGGATATCAAAGAGATAGATATAGGACAAAGTCCATTCCTATACTTATTGATTCTCTTTGATTTAATAAAATCCAAACCATTCTTATTTCAGAGTATAGAAGAAAGACCATTATGGTTGTTAGCATGAGCTCATGGAAGAGTTGGATGAAAAACTGTGCTTGTAAAATTCTAAAATACCTAATCATTTAAGTGTGCAATAAATAAATTGAATTACCCCTACCATGCCCCATGTACCATAGGGGGAAAAAAGTTGTGGAAAATTAGTAGTGCAATCAATGGCAGATGACTGTTTTGGGTGGTAAAGGAAAAATAAATTAGGTAATATCCTTTCAATGGTAAAACAGATGAAAGGGGACATGCTTTTCTCATTTTACCTCCTCACAAACTCTGTCACTGTCTTCAAAATGTCTACTTATGATACTTACCTGAACAGATGATATTCATTGGAAACACTGAAAAATCATAGATCTTATTATTTAATGTTTTGTTATGTATTGTCTTCATTGGTTTTTTAAAAATTGTTTCAAAATTTTGATATTAGGTTCCCTTATTGTTCAGTTGGTACATTTTAAAAGTCATTGATCTCATCTATTTTCTTTATTTTTGATATAGAGATTATTGTCATCCTTATTTTGTGAGTTATACTATAAAATATTTAAGAAATGACCTAAATCATATTAATATCATAAAAGATTTTTTTAGACTCATTTTGAATTCCCAATCAACTGCATTTTTAATAGATCAACCACAAAGTTGAACAATGGAACATATATCCAGGGCGTAAAATATTTATTTCTGCTTAATATGAGCCACTGATGCCATAAAATAAATTGAATATAACTGATCACATGTTTCTGTTACTTGCCTGACTTCTTATGGGAATCTCTTTTTTTCTATATCACACCTTTATACTTGGCCATTAGGTAAGAATGTGGGGCATTTCATTGTTAATCACTGTGATTGGCTCAAAATCTCTGTAATTGAATAAATCATATTTGGGGCACATCAATTAAACCATCAAGTACAAGCCCTAAATTTGCCAGAAAAATAATACCATAAAATTATTATAGGGTAGGACAGTAATTCATTAAAGGGCCACAAAGGACCCATGTGAAGGCATACAGAGAGAAGTGCAAATATGTGAAGTAAAATAACATAACTTTTGGAATTATACACCGTATTCTCTCATTTTTTACTAAAACATTTTATATATCATTGACATTAATGATTGTTATTTAGAGAAATATAGGATAACAGTATATTTTATAGAAGTTTGGTAAACAAAACCATGGTCCCAATCTTATTTCAGATTTTCATTGTTGTCCACTTGGACTATTTTAATAGTCGCCTGATCTGATGTCAGTTTCTCTTCTAGGTTTCTGGGAGAATGTTCCTCCTAAAATTCTGCTACGTTTATGTTTCTCCTCTGATTAAAATACTCCTCAACTCTTTTGTCATGACAACCTCTCAAACTCCATATTTTGCCTACTTGTTTCATTAAAATGTCTTTTGACACACAAAGCTAGATGTAATTCCTTGAATATTAAATGTTTTACTGCCTGCATGCCTATATACATACTGTTACCTCTGCCTGGAATGTCCTCGTTGAATCTGACCCTACTTTGCTATATCCCCATGTGCCTGGATCAATCTGATAAAAAATCCCAGGTTAAAATTACTTCCTCCAGGAAATCTGTGAGCCTGAGTTGGAATTATTCACCCCGTACTACCTCTGTATCTTTGGTTTAGTTACGTTTTTCTACTTCTCTCCCTAATGAATTTACATTTTTACCTCCTATGGGATTTTGAGTTTCTTTAGGGCTGGAACCACATGCTATTTATACCTGTGTTTCCTGCGTCTAGTAGAGTGCCTACATGCTTAGTAAATATCTGTTGGATGAACAAAAAAAAAAGCAAATGGGTCAAAATGAAGAAAAGTCAGTTCAATAAAGGGTATTTTTGCTCTCTATAAACTTGCCATAGATTGTTGAAATAGATCAGCTATAATCAATTGATTCAGTGTGGATAAAGATACATCTCATCTGAAAAGAAACCTTCAAAGATTTTAAGTAAAACAAGTAATGTTTCATCTTTTATAAAGATAGAAACTTTTCATATATAAAAGCTCCTTATTCTGAAAATTGCCATCCATTTCCTCTCTCTCTCTCCCTCCCTCTTTGCCCCCTTTGCTTTCTCCTTTCTCTCTCTTTCTTCCAAGAACTAAGCATTTGTTACATGCCAGAAATGTCTCAGGATATGGTGTTAAGGGGGTCATTAATGTTTATTTATGGTTGCCCAACTCTCTTGTGACGGTGCAAATGAGTTTTTGAAGTGTAAAGATGGGGACGCTAAAATATTTTTCCACATAGACTGCCATAAAAAATAACTGGTTTCTATTATTTCCAGTCCTTACGCACTTGACTCTTTTCTGGTTCTCTGAGTAATGATCCTAAAGATTATAATGGCCCTTTTATTTCTTTATAATTTATAAAAACACTTATTTTTACAAAGGGAATTATATGCAATCCAGTAAAAACAGGCTATTTAAAAATAAATGGAGCCACCCATAAATTAAAGATTTAATTCATAAAACTCAAAACTATAATCTATCAACCATCATCCCAACAAATTCAAAAATGCTATAAATTATCTTTGTGTTTTATTTATTTCGTGGCAAATGCATACAAATATTATGTTGTTGCCCTTAATCCAATTTTGAATTTTGTCACAGGCTAAAAGACCTTGCAAAAAGGAAAACAGCCTTGAGGGCTATCCATTCATCAAAAAGACCGTGTACCATAGCTGCTTTTCTGTACTGGAGTTTGGTGTATTTGCATGCTTTTAGGCTTGAAATCTGTGATTAAATGCTACATTCTTACATTAGCTAGCAGGGTGAAAGTTACGAAGCTGGAACTAGTTCAAAACAATGCAGCTTTGAAAAAATAAACTCATATCTGTAAAATGATAGTTCTAATGTACAAATAGTAACTTCATAGATTTTTAAAAGGTCTCTTATATAGAATTATTCTAATCTTACAGGCTTCAAGGATATTTTTACATACTCTCATGCTGTCTCTGTTAGGAATGACGCATGCTCTTTGATACTACCTTGACTATATATGAACAATCCTAGTATAATTCTTGGCATACCTCGAGAGCTCAGTAGTTCCCACTTCCTTTGCCTGCCAGCTTTTCTTTCTCCCTCCTTCCCTTTCTCTCTCCTTTTCTTCCACTACGCATCACGACCACTACATTTACGTGACGTCTTCCCTGATTGTTCCAGTTAAAACTGACTACTTGCTTCCTAACTGCCACTGAACATACCTAATGGCTTAGAATTAAGTTATGTTATGAATTTTACCTTGAAAGGTCTTTTCAAATTCTCTCATATATAAATGTTCACCTCCCTGGAAATAATGTAAATCTATCGAGGGCGGAGATCAATTCATTGGCAGATTTTGCACATTTCAGACTATTGTACTTAAGTGGGCCTATCACAGCCTCCAAAATTATTTTAAACTCAAAGATATACATAAAAACATTTAATAGACACATATCATTGAGAAATCCTATTTTTTTCACAATTCAATTACTGTTTTACAAAGTAAAAACGAATTACTCCATATTTTTCTATCAACTATAGAATGACTATGGACTTTACATATATTATCCCAACCTGAAATAAGTCAAAAGCAAATAATTTAAGAAAACCTTTTTTTTTATGGTTTAAAAACACTTTAATTTATAATATTTTTTCTCAAATTATAGAATTGGCCAATTTAGAATTTAGCCAGAAACCTTTATTTAACCATTACCACTATGAATGCCCTTGCATATCTCTCCTCTGAACTACTGAAAAGCTGTCTAAATGATCACCACGATTGCACAGGCAGCTCTAATCACCTCTACTCTGCTGAGTTGCCAGAGTGGTCCTTTTAAAATGTGCCAGATCATATCACTCCTTTGCTCAAAACCTTCCAATTACTGGCAGATCTCCCATGGCCTGTTGAGTCCTTCAAAGTTCACAAGGTTCTTCATGTTCAAGCTCCCTCATACCTCTCTGATTTCATCTCCCACCATGTCCCTCTCTCAGGCCATTGCAGCCACACAGGCTTCCTTGCTGTTTCTAAAATATTATACTTCACCTGGATATTTTGAGTCTCTGATGCCTCAGGCTCTTCTCATAGATATCCTGTGGCAGACTTGCTCCCTTAAATCAGATCATTATGCAAATGTGACCTCATTAGAGAAGTTTGTTCTGACCCTTCAATCTAAAATAGCACCTTTCACCACCCTTTCTCTCTTTTTCCCCACTTTGGTAGTTTGTGGTTTTTTAATATAATTTAATTTATTTCTTCATTTATTTATTGTCTCCTTTCCCTAGAATACAAGTTTCATAGGGCAAGGACTTTCCCTGTCCATTTGTCCATCTAGTCTCCAAAGTCTAGAGCTGTGCCTGCCCCATAGTTGACATAAACTGAATATTTGTTTAAAAGATATATATAATATACATATACTATATGATATATGCATACACACACACATATATTCCTTTGTTGTAGGTGTGTAGGCCTATTATAAAAATAAGGACAAATATAAATTATTACATATAAACTGTTTATTACGTTAGGTGTGGCACTCCTTTTCATACTCTATTATGCAGTGAATGTCTTTTTTCTTTCCACTCAAACATAAGCTCTTTGAAGGAAGGGGTTGATTACATCTACTTACTGTTAGTGTTACCTACAACACTCAGTAAATGCCTTATACATTTTATCAAACAGTAAGTATCTATTTAATGTTGAAAACATTATTTTTGAAATTATTTTTGTGGTTGATAATTATTTTTTAATTTACTTTATTAAACTATAGTTGATTTACAATGTGTTAATTTCTGCTGTACAGCAAAATGATTCAGTTATACATATATATACATTCATTTACATATTCTTTTCCCTTATGGTTTATCACAGGATATTTAATATAGTTCCTTGTGCTGTGCAGTAGGACCTTGTTATTTATCCATTCTATATATAATAGTTTGCATCTGCTAATTCCAAATTCCCAATCCTTCCCTACTTCGCCTTCCCTCCCCATCGGCAACCAGAAGTCTGTTCTCTATGTTGGTGAGTCTGTTTCTGTTTTGTAGGTAAGTTCATTTGTGTCATATTTTAGATTTGTGGTTTATAATTATAATGTACTCAGGGATATTGTGACTCTTCTTACCATTTTCACTGATATTGCAGTCTATCTAACTAGACATATTTTGATATGTACGGTTGTCTCCCCTTATCTGTGGTTTCCCTTTCCGCACTTTCAGCATCCATGGTCAACCACTGCCCAAAAATATTAAATGAAAAATTTCAGAAGTAAACAATTCATTGGTTTTAAATTACCTGCTGTTCTTAGTAGTGTGATGAAAACTTACACTCTCCTGCTCCATCCCTGTGTTCATCATATCCCATCCCTTGGGCGTTTAGTAGGCACCTCCGTTATCATGGCTGAGATACGGCAGTGTTTGTGTTCAAGTAACCCTTATTTTACTTAATAATGGCCCCAAAGCGCAAGGGTAGTGATGCTGGCAATTCAGATATGCCAAAGGAAAGCTGTCAAGTGCTTCGTTTAAGTGAAAAGGAGAAATTTCTCAACTTAATAAGGAAAGAAAAAAAAGTCATATGCTGAGATTGCTAAGGTATACAGTAAGAATGAATCTTCTATCTGTGAAATTGCAAAGAAGGAAAAAGAAATTTGTGTTAATTTTGCTGTCTCACCTCAAACTGCAAAAGTAATGGCCACAGTACATGTAAGTGCTTAGTTAAGATGAAAACGGAATTAAATTTGTACAAGATATTGTGAGAGAGCGAGAGAGAGCGAGAGATAAAACACATTCAAATAACTTTTATTTCAATATATTGTTACCGTTCTATTTTATTATTAGTTATAGTTTTTAATCTCTTACTGTGCCTAATTTACAAATTAAAGCTTATCATATATATGTATAGGAAAAAGCATATTGTTTTTAAGTTTCACTACTATACACATTTCAGGCATCCACTGGGGGTCTTGGAGCATATCCCCTGAAAATAAGGGGGAACTACTGTACTTTACTTTTCATAAGAATAGAGGATGATTTTAAGACTAATAGAGGATGATTTTACGATTTTAAAATTTCAGTCTCTTTGAAAAAAGGAATTCAGGAATTATTTTGAAATTTTTTGTTAAAGATTTAAAAATACATCTTTTGTTATCTAAAACCTTCATTTGGTAAAATACGATGGCCAATGCATATATAATCATCATTTTGCCATTTATCTATCAGCCAAAACCAGCATTTGCTTTGTTTCAACCATATGTTCTTTTCTTTTTGCTCTACAACAATCTTGTTTTTGTTCATTCATTGGAGCTGGCAGATAGCTATAGGGTTTGAATTCTAAAGTCAATTCAGCATTAACTTTATATCCATGACCAATGTCAAATGTGAACTCTCCCTAATAGAAATATTGAGTAATCTCATGTTAATCTTCTCAGTGTACCAGCTCTGACTAGCACTAATGAACAAAGTTTGATTGGAAACCCCAGTAGATTACTATCGTCCTACAGAGTTTACTTTTGTAAGAAACCACCCTACGGATTTATCCCACCCACCTAAGTCAGGCTGCTGCGGCTCAACAACATTTGAAAAGTCTTCATACACCCTGTAATTAAAGAAATCCTTGACTCATGGTGCCAGGAATGCAAGTGGGTTCAACCATCATACTGGTAAATACGAGTTCTTCAGATAAGTTATATTTATTTACACATTTTGACATTGTGTTGATTTACCAGTTTTCAAAAGACTTAGGAAAGGTAATACATAATTAAAAACTTTAAAACAATTTATTTTAAACTACATTTTTAAGAACTAAAATGTACTACTCTCTGGAAGAGAATAAACAGACTTAGGCATGATTTTAAAGTCACATTTAAAATAAAAATATTTGACGTAAATATTTTTATTGTACAGATGTTGTGCTACAACAAAGAAAAATGCATAGGATATTGGGCTTTTTGTCTAATACCAAAGAAATTAAATGTTGAATTAAAGAATAAAATTCCTAGCCTGTGTTACATAAACCTTGAATGATGGTAATCAACCATGATGCATGACTAAGGCACACATCTGTCTATATGATTTATGACAGAATATAATCAGAAAATAAGCTTTCCACTTTTTAAAGAACTATAGTTCATTGTAAGAAAGGATCATATTTAGCATAGAAGCACAGAAGTATTTTTCATTTATACTCCTTCTGCAGGGTTCTTTCCACATTTTTCCCCCAACTTTACTCTTTTTTACTCATTGCATGCTGCAGGTTCCCCCTTGTGAATGTCCACTCAGGAAATGACATGATTTCTTCTCATTAGAGAAATGTTTTCTTTTTAAGAAGCGAATATACTTATGTTCTGCTTTAGCTGAAGGTGGTCTGACTGTCATACTTGGCGTGTTTGATTATGTAGTGATTAGTGCCAAAAGAACATGTAGATTAAGAGCCTTGCTAAAATGAATATTAGCAAACTTTACCAACCGTACCACCGTGAATTGTATCTTCAGAAGAGGGAATCAGGCTCTCTTAAGAATTCATGCCTTTGATTGACATAAATATTACAGTATAGAGAAAAATGCACAATTAATTTAATGTCAGTCTTTTAGTAGCTGATCTTCAGAAGTCATAAAGAGTCTTAGCCTTGTTAACACTTAAGCATTTCTTATGCGTTTAATTACATTTAGTATTTGATGACATTTGTTTAAAGATTCATTTAATCTTTATTACAACCTGATAATGAGTGTACTATTATTTCCTTCACTTTATTGATTAGAAAACTGAGGCTAGAGTTGTTGTCACTTGCCTAAGGTTGCCTGTGAGTAAAATGGTGGAGTCGAGTTTCCACTCTGGTGTGACTCCGTGGGTCATGCTTATAACTGCTCTTCTGCTCTGCCTGAGTGTCAGGAACCGAGACCCTCTTCTCAAATGGAATCTTCAGGAAGCCTCTACCGAGTTTAAATGTGACTGATGTGCTTTCCCATGTTTTAAAACCCTCAAACACTTCTTTGGTATCTTTCTTAAAATACGTGTATTTTCCATGAGCATAATTATAATACAAACGATGATGATAGTGATTCACTAGCAGTCTTCTGTTGTGGGTTTATTTTTGACGGGCATTTGTTTTACAACTATTAACTCACTTATCATCACAACACTACGAGGTAGGTAGTATTACTGTTCACGTTTTATGTATGATTAAACTAAGTCACACAGCTGTTTAGTTACAGAGCAGTGATTTGAACACAGGCAGTCTGATTCCCAGATTGCGTGTTTGGAAAGTTATTGTCTTATCATTATTGCTGGATTGTATTATAGAGAAAGATGGTGCTTTATTTGGGTTCTGGAGCACTTTTATAAAATAGTATCCTGAAATTTTAATTTTACTGATAATTGTATCCCATCTAGTTTCAGAAGGCAAGTAAATGTAACTTAGGGAAAAAATGTACTGAAAACATACAATAGAGAGCACTTTTACTAATCAATAAATAAATATTTGTTGATTTAAATATGTAATAATATGGTTAGTTAAGATAACCATAATATAAACATAAAGATTATGAGGTGAAATTAGTATTATCAATTAGAACTGGCTGTAAAAACTATGTTGTCCTCCACAGGTTATATCCAAACAACTTGATTTTATCTAGGTAAACTGGAATTTAGGAAAATGATGGTAATCACAATTGTTATTGCAAGTAAGACTCCTAATTCAGCCTAATACGTATTTGACTAACGTTAGGTAATTCACCATTATTAGTCACCACTAAGTATTTAGCACACCTGTGGTGCCAATATTTTCATATGTCTTATCATTTAATCTTCACAATAATCCTGAATGGCAATCATATTCATATTCATTTTGCAGAAGAAGAAAATGGAGGCACAGAAAAACAAGTAAGCTGCACTAGGGTAACACAGCAAGTAAATTGGAAAAGTCCATCTCATTTCAAATCTCCTACTTTATTATTACATGGCTTCATCCTTTATAATAGCACTTACAATTAAATAATTATACATAGTTTAGCTTTTTACTGTGACATATAACTGCTCTGTGCTCAGGTCTTAATTTATAAAAGTGACTGAGTAAAAACAAGGAGAGATCAAATGCCACTGAAAGAGAAGTTTAATGTTACTCACAGTTTTCCGAGAATGAGAGGCATGCCACGCCACACAGGGCCTGAGGAAGAATGCCATGTTTTGGTCAGGAGGTAGAAGCAGGAGTGAGGGAGGAGACTTTACTGGGGTCTCTGCAGAAAAGGCAGTGTTGGACAGAGGAAGCCATTTAGGATTGGTTAGTTTGAATAATTCTGGAAGGCTTTGGGCTTTAGCGATAGTTTCTAGTTGTCTGGTATCTGGCTGGCTCTGGGTTCATTTAGAGCAGGGAAATACTGGCTTGATGCATCAGAGTTAAATAAGAAGGTAGGTGGGAATATGGCTTTGGATCTGCAGATCTGCTCATGAAAGGTGTGCTCCAGGCAAGCTGTCCACCATTCCCAGGAATTAGCTTGTCCTGGGAGGGTCAGTCTCTCTTTGCGTCTGTAAGGCTCCCAAGAGTTGTCAAAACACCCTAGCTCTGGGCTTCCCTGGTGGCGCAGTGGTTGAGCGTCCGCTTGCCGCTGCAGGGGATACGGGTTCGTGCCCCGGTCCGGGAGGATCCCGCATGCTGCGGAGCAGCTGGGCCCGTGAGCCATAGCCGCTGGGCTTGCGCGTCCGGAGCCTGTGCTCCGCAACGGGAGAGGCCACAACAGTGAGAGGCCCTCATAGTGCAAAAAAAAAAAAAAAATCATAGATCACAGAAAATTCTTTTAAAAATATAGTTAATACAATAACATACAGAAAAATCATATCTAATTTACTTCTAATGTGTAATAGGTTTGCCTTTTATGAAGCAAATGACTTAATAAAAATCCCTTAACTGATTATTTCTGCAAGTGGAGCATATTTCCTTTTAGCCTGTTATAAATAATTCCATATATCCAAGTACATGCATTTAATAAGTAGCTGATGCTAGCAATATGAATTTTATAATTTTGCTAGCAATAAGAAACAACTTCTTTGATTGGTTTAATATACTTTTAGCAATCCTGCTTGGGAGGAATTCCTGCTAAAACTTAGCAACTTTTTTAGTGTACCAGAAGGAGTATAACATTTTTACTGTATACAAAGTATAAACTCTATAAATAGCAGACAAAAACAGTAATACATCATAAGTCTCAGAGACAACGTATCATTTTCTGATAGCAGCAGGAGAATTTAAACGTATGTCACCTGTTAAATATTCTTAGGACTAAAGGTATAACAGCCATTACCAAGTAGTCTTGATATGGGGTTGGGGTATCAGTGATTCTATAATCATACTAATAACTTGGTCCCAGGAAAGAAGAAAGAGAGTCGAGGCGGGAATGATGTCCGACGCAGTAACAGAGAAGTGGTTCAATTGAGGTCTTTGCTGCCAACTGGGAACTTGATTTGGTTTCACCTACTAGAGAGATTTACTATTTTTCACATCTTTTTTTTTTTTAATATTTTATAATTCCCTTTTACTGGCCTTTTCTTCAGAATTTGGCGGTAATATCCCCTCCCACCCCTTTTTTCTCTTGTTTTCTAATTACAAAAGTAATACCTGTACATACAGTAAACAATTCAATATTATGCAAATATGCAATAGAAAAATGAAGGTCTCCCACAATCACCAACCCCCAAATACTAATACTTTTTTTAACCTCTTTATTGGAATATAATTGCTTTACAATGGTGTGTTAGATTCTGCTTTACAGCAAAGTCAATCAGCTATATACATACATATGTCCCCATATCTCTTGCCTCTTGCGTCTCCCTCCCTCCCACCCTCCCTATCCCACCCCTCCAGGTGGTCACCAACCACTAAGCTGATGTCCCTGTGCTATGTGGCTGCTTCCCACTAGCTATCTGTTTTACATTTGGTAGTGTGTATATGTGCATGCCACTCTCTCACTTTGTCACAGCTTACCCTTCCCCCTCCCCGTATCCTCAAGTCCATTCCCTAGTAGGTCTGTGTCTTTATTCCCGTCTTGCCCCTAGGTTCTTCAGAACTTTTTGTTGTTGTTGTTGTTCCATATATATGTGTTAGCATACGGTATTTGTTTTTCTCTTTCTGACTTACTTCACCCTGTATGACAGACTCTAGGTCCATCCACCTCACTACAAATAACTCAATTTCGTTTCTTTTTATGGCTAACATTCCATTGTATATATGTGCCACATCTTCTTTATCCATTCATCTGTTGATGGACACTTAGGTTGCTTCCACGTCCTGACTATTGTAAATAGAGCTGCATTGTTACATGACTCTTTTTGAATTATGGTTTACCAACAAACACATGATAGGATGCTTAGCATCACTAATCATTAGAGAAATGCAAATCAAAACTACAATGAGGTAACACCTCACACCAGTCAGAAGGGCCATCCTCAAAAAATCTACAAACAATAAATGCTGGAGAGGGTGTGGAGTAAAGGGAACCCTCCTGCACTCTTGGTGGGTATGTAAGTTGATACAGCCACTATGAAGAACATTATGGAGGTTCCTTAAAAAACTACAAATAGAACTACCATAGGGCCCAGCAATCCCACTACTGGGCATATACCCTGAGAAAAGCATAACTATTTTTCACATTTTTGGCAGCCTGTTGGAGTCCATGAACTGCTTCAAGAAATGATGTCTTTAAATGCAGCAAATAAAGTCTATAGTATTACAAAGAAAAACAATTATATTGAAAAAATTATAAGAATTATAAGAATTATAAGAATTTTGAAGAGAACAAATGCCATTTTAAATTAAAGCATTAAACAAGAGGATATAGTGGAATTGTGAAATAATACCACAATTTGAAAGGGATGATGACTGTAAATGACATTCTAAGATCTCTGAAAGACATGTAATGTGATATGAAAATATCTGATCCCTTTTGGTGGTACCATTATAGGTATTACTAATAAACCACTATGCTTTGTTACCTACCTTCATAAATGAAGGAAATGCTAAATTTTGGTTAAAAGTTAGTAAAAATATTTTTTTTCCAATTCAAGTTCGTTGATCACCTGAATTTTACAACAGATTCTTGGTGGTCTAGGAGCCCCTGGTTAAGAGGCTTTGGGGGTTCTTAGTAATCTATTTTCATGAGGTTTAGGGAATGGTTATGTCAGTGAAGTATGTCTTTGACACCATCTGCTTCTTTACTTGCTGTCCCCTTCCAGCTCATTGTGCCTCTACTTACTTCTCAAAAAAACCTATTAGATGTGTATTTTTTACAAAAATTGCCAAGCACTTCGTCAGGGTCTAACATCACATGAGCTGAGCACTCTGTGTTCTATTTACCCTTCCAGCTTCCCTTTTCCCATTAAATGCCCCTGGCCAAAATATAGATGCTAAAAGCCACAGAGCCTAAGAACTGTCTTTGCCATCAGGCTGTATAATCTCAGTTCTATCACTGATTATCCATAGTCATTGAGCTTTCTCTCTCTCATTTTTTAATTAATTAATTTATTTATTTTTTTGCGGTACGCGGGCCTCTCACTGCTGTGGCCTCCCCCATTGAGGAGCACAGGCTCCGGATGCGCAGGCTCAGCGGCCATGGCTCACGGGCCCAGCCGCTCCGCAGCATGTGGGATCCTCCCGGACCGGGGCTCGAACCCGCGTCCCCTGCATCGGCAGGCGGACTCTCAACCACTGCGCCACAAGGGAAGCCCTCTCTCATTTTTTTTTAACCTGTAAAGTGAATTTAAAATACCTGACTGAAATGTTGACTGAATTAAAATAGCTAATTGGTATAAAGTGCTTTGAACAGTATTTGGATTACACTAAATGGCCAGTAATAGTAGCTATTGTTCTCCTGACCTCTGGCTGATGCATGGTAAATTACTATACTAATCAGCCTGTGTGTGGTAGGTAAGGAGACTTGAAATCCCGTGAAATTAGGGTTAATATTTTATTCATCCTCTTGCATTATCCGGTGAGTATGTAACATCTGTGATAATCATTTACATAAATATATTTAAAGCAATGCATTCCCAAGACCATACCTAAAAGTATAGTGATTTCTAAGTGGGTAGATTTCAAGCAAGTCTCGTGGTATTGTATCCTATCACATAATTCACATATAGGTGTGGTAAAGGTGGCTATATAAAAGATGTTATTGAGCAACGCAATGGTACATAGAAATCGTTTTATGCCAACTGACCAATTTGTTCTATTTTACATATCTTAATGGATACAAAAATAAAGAAATCATTTATTCACACAAATGCTAAAGACAGATCTGTGGACAATTTCCTTATTTAAACTGTTTCAAAATTGTGATAAGTCATTTTTTCTTAACAATTGGTGACTATCAATTTAGTATTCATATTTAATAGCTAAAGAAAGAATGGGACTAAGTATAAAAAAATCCATCTTTTTTTAATGCTACCAGTGTTCAAAAACATATCAATTTCATACTAAATGCTCAAGTATTAGTTATCACCTGTTTATTTTAATGAACAGGAAAAGAAGGCTCAGATATGACCTAAAAATCATGTGACGAACAACTTGTTTTGCTTATTTCACCATTCATGCTTTGCATCTTTTACTGTATAAAAATGTAGTGAATGTCTCTAGATCAATTGATTTTTAAGAAACAAACATATCTTTTCAAATGATATTTGTTTCAAAGCTTTTTTAGAAACCAGGCATTTTTAATACAATTGTACAGTTTCAGGACTTTCTGAAGTAGTTGCATTTTCATGGAGTTTGTCCCAAGAAATGCTGTCCGCCAGAGTACAGATATTTCAGTTAAATAATTTATTGGCAACTCCACGACCATAATAACTGATGAAATATGTTGAGACAAGGAGTAGTCAAGTATAGTGAATGTGAAATGTACTGCGAATTTTAGAATAGGAAGATCATATGCCAAGAAAAATAATACCTATAGAATAGTAAAATTATATTTTTTTGCATTTTTAAACTGAAGAAGTAGTGATTTTTAGGTAAAGACAAACTTTGTTAAAATATAAGTTAAAAATAAAAGAGGACAAAAAAGCTCTATGCCAAAAAAAAAAAGAAAATGTGTTAGTCTATTACCTTTAACACCTAGATAGGGTGAGAAGCAAAAATAAATGAATTGTGATAGAGTATGCTGTCAGTGAATACATAATATCGTGGATAACTATCATGTAGCCCATATTTAATTTTCTATACACAGCACTCTTAGCTCTAGAAAATAAGGGTAAAAGTAGGAAATTAAATGAGGAGAAAGAAGTAATAGTGCATTCTTAGGTTTACTGTTTAACAATCACCATCAGTGACCCAGTTTTGTTTTGTCTTTTTCCCTTCCAAAGAATCTATACATTACTTCCACAAGTTTTGTATAAAAGTCCCTCAAGGCTACATGTGACTAATGCTTCTTTGGGACAAATGCAGCCCGAGGGATGGAAAGAGTTTTTAGGGTCCAAAAGCTGACTCTCACATTAATATGGAGAAGTGTCCTATAAGGATGATGGGTACCTGCTGATAGTAGAACTTGCTAATGTGTGAAAAAAAATTTTTTGCTGGTATCACGAGCTTTGTGCTGGGCGTACTGGTTTATTTGGAGCCCGTTACTTGCGAAAGCTTCACCTTTTCCATTTTTAGAAAATGTGAGGCAGCAAAATGGTTTTTGACAAACTGCAGATCCTGCAGAGTTTAATCAGCTTGATTGTGGGCACCGCACGCCTCTCCCTGTCCCTTATTTTATTTGACCACTGGTGAAATTTTTCTGCTACTGGATTATAATTTTAAAAGAAAGTAAATGTGATTCTTGAAAACGAAAAATCTGCTTGATCAAAAATCGTCAGCAAACAATAGGAAAAGAAGACTCACGGGAGCTCTGAAATGGTAACTCATTTTCTCTCTGTCTCTCAATGTTTTCAAGTATACTTTTAACATATAGACTTAGAATACCTCCTTTATCTTATTAAGGACTGAGATAGTACAGTAGTAATGTACTGTGTGATGCAAAAACAAAGGAGTTTTTTTGTATGTAAATTAGTGGATTTTTGGTTTGTGTACCTACATTCTTTATGTTGCTACATAAATCTTTTTTCCAAGTTTGATTTAAATTATTATTATTTGAAATTATTAACTGATTTGCCTGCTAAAACTTCTTTATATCAGTGGTAATTTTGGTTTTAATTTGGTTACAGTGATACTGAAAGTTTAAAATGGTACATAGAAATTAAGGCAGTGGTCCTTTTAATTCGAACAATTTTAACTCAGTTAATTTCTTTCAAATGGAACTGAAAAAATATGGAAGAAGATGGTTTGAAAAATGTTTAGTATGAAAACAGGGAGAACTTTTTAAAATAAATAACAAAAGGAAAAATATAAAGTTGAAGGAAAAGGACCCAAAATAAGAAAAAGAAAAAAACTTAGTAATACAAAAATAACTAAGATGGAGTAGTCCCTACAGTTTTAACCAGTGAATATATTTAGACATGAATAATCAGATTTTGGGGTGAATTTATATTCAAAAATCACTAGCAGAATGTCTTAATATCATAAGATATAGGTATCAGAGTAAGCTATTTGAACGTAATTAAAGGAAATTTTTATATGAAATTTTTGAAGGAGTTCGTAACCATAAACCCAAAACATTTGCTAAATTTACTTATTTATGACAAGAATATATAGCTGCTTATTATTTTCAGTGTTGTCTGGTTGTTTTTATGTGTTATTGGTTCATGTTAAGGATGAAATATAAGAAAAACTTCAGTCACCAAAGATTGCTTACGTAACTGTTTAAGAAGGAGATAAACTATGACAAGACTAGTTTTAACAAAGGCAATTTAGATGATTTCTCATTATTTGTTTCTATTCTTTAATTTGATGACAATAACCATAGCTGGTATTTTAAAAACAGAGGTCACAATTGTATCTATTATTATTATGCCGATCATCCAAGGAGAGTAGAAAGTGTCTAGGCTTTCATTTCTTGGGGTCTTTCTTCCCCAGGGCTGTTGTCTTCAGTGTGGTATCATTAACATACCAAGTTCTTCAAAAGTTAAAAATATCTAGGAGATATTTTTATATCTCCTGAGGAGAATAGTTCATACTCTCTCCAGCCTAACAGATTACATTTGCATATCTTACCTGTTCACTGAGCTGACAGATTTACTGATTAAAGTGATATATCTTAAAATTTCAGCTTGATACGATGCTTTGGAGTGAGTCTTCTGCAGTTTTATTCTGGTAAGGTTGACTCCCTATTTGGAAATGAATGACTTACCCATCCAATCCCACCAGCTAGAACAGTTAGTAGAAAATTATTCACAACAAACAAAAACTTCTCCAGATAACATTATTTTCAGTTAGTTTATTATTTACTTATTCTTCATAATTCTACAGCACTGTGAAGGATTTATTATGAGATTAAAACAAATCAAACCACTTTCTCCATTACTGTTACAACATTCTTTTCTTCTTTTTATACTCAGGGAAAATCAGCTTTTACTCAGAATAATGGCTCTCTGATCAAGTCTTGTCAGCCAATCCCCTGGAATTCCTGCTGTACTAAGGCAGACAGGGCATAAAATGAATTCTTTCTGAAGCAGACATTGCTTGGCTGAGCAAAAGTGACTATTGTCTCCGACATGGTGTTTTCTCTACACCTTTTGCTTCTGGGCACTTTCTATTGTATTATTCAGTCAGTGAGGCTACCCTGAGTTGTACTATGGTAACAAATGATCTCAGCATCTAGGTGGCTTTATGATAACAAAGTTTATATATTACACATGTTATATGCCCATCATGGGACAGTTTAGGCTCTGCTTCATTATTCTAAAATAAAGAAGCAGGCCCTATCTGAGGCATACTCATCTCATAGCAGAAGGACAAGGACAACGGCAGAACCATGAGCTGGATTTTAAAGCTTCTGCACATGTTACTTGCAGTCACACGTCATTGTACAAAGCAAGTCATATGACCACATGTAAAGTCGATGGTGCTAGAAGTCTAATGCTCTCGCAGGGACTGGCCCAGCTGAGAGCAGCAGCACATATCTTGACAATAATACAACCTACCAAAGTCTGGTCACGTATATTCATGTTCCTCTCCTACATGCACAAAAAAACCCATCTAATCACAGTGTCAGACTCAAAAGTCTAGAACCTCATGATAGCCCAGATGAGGATCTTAATCTGGAGAACTAGGAACTAAAAAGGATAATTTATATACTCTATGCCTCCCCCTTTGTCCGGCACCACACAAATACACAGTTCTAATATACTGTGGTGGACGCTTTTAAACAGAAAGGGGAAGAAGTGAGACACAAAGCAGTCACCATGGAGATTATAGCAAATCTGAAATGATAGTGGAAATGCCCCTTTCCTGGTTATGGCGAATGTTCCCTGACGGTCCCCAGGTTTGATGCCTGCCTGCAGTTGTGCACCTTATTATCTCCATAGCTCTTAGCTCTGCCCTCTGGCAGATCTTTTCTATTACACTCCCTCCTTGGCATTATCTGAAGAGGGCATTGTGGAATATTCCCCCTATCCCCCCTGCTATCAGGCTAAGTAATGTCTTAGCCTGATTTTACTGCCAATAGAAATTTGGTAGGCCTGAAGTTTATCTTAAATCTTGAACACTCACAGTCTCTTTTATTCTGGGCTGATGGTTCATTTGGCAGTACAACTTTCTCAAAACATAGTAGGCTTTTTACTAATAGTATTTTATTTTATCCACAGTCATGTACCAATAGCTACACCCATCTAAACTCTGGTACCTTGAACTTACTGGGCTTCTAGAAGGCTTGTATCCTTTATTCTATTTTCTCTGAGCCATTGTATCCAAAGGAAAGTATTTACTGGCTGCTACTTTAATCAGAGGGTTTTTGTTTGTTTCTTTTCTTTCTTTTTAGTCAGCAGAGATTTTAAGGATGGGAGTGAAAGTTACAGTCTGGATTTGCTCTTTGCTAAGAGGCTGTGTTGAAATTATCTTTTGTGACTTAAAGCTTTTCACAGGTTTCCTTTTACTAAGTAATGAAAAGAAGCAGTTTCATCTTTCAGTGCTATAAGGCCTGAAATTTCTAGATTCCCTCTATTTTTTTTTTGATTCTCCTTACAAACTGGCCAGTACCAACTAAATAATGACAGCAACTTGAAGCCACAGCTAATTTAAAACATTATATGCTCCCCAAGTTATTGCAGTTTACAGTTTTGCCAAATATTGCTCTGTAGCATTATATGGGTCACCATCTTTCCAACCTCCAATAAAATTTTCTCACCAACTATGGCTTGATCTCAGTAAGAATAAAGCTTTTTAAAATACCATTCACATTATATATATTTTGTGTGACGGTTTCAGCTCTGCTCTATTATTTTGTACCCAGACTTAAGAATTAGCTTATATCCCGGGAAAAAGAGTGATGGCAGAACCATGCCGTGGTCCTGCAACTTCTGCTCAGAAATAGGCCCTGGCGCTATCACTCACATTCTATTTGCCAAATCAAGTTACATCACCAAGACTGACATCAAAGGAGTAGGAAGTATAATCTTCCTCATTCGTAGGGACACAGTGGAGAGGGGATGTAAATATTTTGACAATAATGCAATCTTAAAGTTGTGTTACTTATCTTAAAGTTATGTTACTCAGTATACTAATATGTTACTCAGTATACTAATATGTTAGTTGCTTGACATTTTTAGATAATTCTGTTTTTTTCCGTAATGGAGCTAATAACACTGATGGCTGCTTATAAATGTTTGATTTGTTAGTAAGATTAGCATGATATAGATATAATTCACTTATGCAATATTATATAATATAATACATTAGCTTCACTAATGGAATGTTAGATACTCATTGGTGAAAAAATGGAGTGCTTTGTAATATGCAGTATGTAAGATACCTAAATGTTTGTCTATAATTTTTATTTCCCTAATGTTTCCAAGGAATAAGATCATAGATTTATAACAATCTTTGTCTTAATTAAAATTTTACCTCTTTAATTAAAAAACTAGATGTATTCACTGAGTAAATTTTAAGGGGGGGTTTAAGACTATCAAAATGTTTTAGGACAAGGGCCAGGTCTAGAATGAACTTGAGAAGGGTAGAAAATTTGGGTGTCATAGTTACAAAAATGATTCTCTCTCTTCACTCGTCATAAGCACACATCTGGAGACACAGCATACACTTCTAGACCTTGCTATCACAAGCTCACTCAACAAGCATGATTTTTTCTATTACTTTAAGTGTAAAACTGAATATGGTAGCATTCAAGCTAAGAGGAAAGAAAAAAAGTTTCTTAACAGGTAATTTACAGGATGAAACCTATTGTTAAAATATTTGAGACCACAGAAGAGGACAATAGTAATTAATTTGATTTATTCCAAAATAACTATGAATCAATATTTTTGTTTTTAAATAAGTGAAAAGATTTATAGACTTACAGTTTCATTCTCCTCCTAATTTCTACTGTTTTGCTCTCAAAATTGGATTCTTTTGATTTGTATGGCAATAGAACTTCAAAGAAAATAAGCATTTAAGTGTATCAGAGCTGATACTCTGAAAAAATGATAAATAACAGTGCATGACTTAATTAGAGGCAAGTGGCCAGTGTGGTTAAAGAAGTCTGATATCTTATTCACAGTGTTTCAAAGAGAAAAATAATAAATCTACTTTGCAAACAACTTTACAATAGGAGGTATTGCAAACATCAGAAAGCTTCAAAAACAGGTACCAGTCATGTTTGTAACTATGATTAAGAAATAATAGAAAGATTCACAGTCTTGTAAGGAATCATATATGTTCAGAAGAAGGGATTATATATATTTAGAATATAGGTGATCACATATATTCAGATGGAAATAGGGAGTACGGAAATTGTGGTGGTACTAAGCCGTTAGATGATTTAAGTTTAAAGTTTAATTAAAACATTGCAAAGTATGTACAAATCAGCTAAAGATTCTCCAAGGAGAGTTTGTGTATGTGTGTGTATGTGAGTAAACACACATGTGCTTGCATGTGCATATGTGTTGTGAATGTGTTATATATAATTTTATACAGTGCATATTAATGTAAATAATATATATATATATTAGGAGATATATGTGAATACAAGTTTACTAGAATTATTAATATGAGTAAACTCAAGTATTTAAGCTGTAGGTGATCAGTTTTATAATAATTCATAGAATTTATTTTATTGGGAGAAAATTGTTTTCAGTGTAATTTTTTAAAAGCTTTTAGGAATTATCTGTTACCACTGGGGCTCTCTTCATGACCTTTTAATGACCTAAAACTGTCCCAAGTAATTTGTCCAGGCTGATTTAAAGTCACCTGAAAAGACACTAAGCAGTTTATTTAAGGTAGCAATTATTCTGAAGGGTATTAAACTAAGGGCAAATATGCTAATTTTCTGTTACTTTGTAATCTCACTGAAAAATAAAAATAATAAAGTTTTTAGCTTCAGGTCTCTATTCTAAATGTGAGATAGTCAATGACACTTTGGGATTTAGAATTTGTTTACTGAAAGGATAGATGCCATGCAAATATTTTGATCAAATTATATTTATCTTCAGCCGGTGAAAGACTGGGTAATATGACCTGTTTTAGGTCGTGTGAAGCACCACATGTCATTTTTTTGTTTCAGTTGCCTCACTTCATATTACTTCAAATATATTAATTTTACCTTTGTTCCTCATTTAACATTTGTTTTTGTTTTAAAAATTTGAAAAGTCTTTATAAATGTGCCCTTTCATTTCATTATCATTTTCTGTGATTTTTTTTCTAACAATTTTTATGCATATTTAGGGATACTTGCAGAGTAAAAGAATCTTAAATATAAAAAAGCTTTCAGTTTAATAATTAATAAGGCTGAGAGTTTACATTTAACAGGAATTTATTTGAATATTTCTTAATTTATAATTTGCATCTTTTTTCATAATTTAGAAGTCATTCAATTTTTCACAGCTTACATAATCTGGGACCTTGAAAGATGTATGTGTCTTCCCTGAGCAATTTGCAGTATTTCCTAATGATATATCAGCCCCAGATATGTATACTCTAAATCTTGACTGTGTGTCTTTAATCCTCTTTTCAGAGACTTGGAGCCCTGAACACCCCTATAGTCTGACTCAGATTTTTATCTCTGTGTTTGCTAAGCATTCAGTACATATGACCATCATTATATTCATCATATTGAACTTCATCATTAACTTAGTTGTCTCTCAGTAAAATAAAAGACGGGAGACAGGAACGTATATTCTTTCATTGACTCAAATATATACATTCATTCAAATATATACATTCACTTAAAATACATATTCATTGTATATATTTGTTGGTTTTTAAAATTAATTTTTACTGGAGTATAGTTGCTTTACAACGTTGTGTTAGTTTCTGTTGTATATCAAAGTCAATCACTTATATGTATACATACATCCCCTCTTTTTTAGATTTCCTTCCCATTTAGGTCGCCACAGAGCACTGAGTAGAGTTCCCTGTGCTGTACAGTAGGTTCTCATTAGTGATCTGTTTTATACATAGTAGTGTGTATATGTCAATCCCAACCTCCCAATTCATCCCTACTCCCCCTCCCGCACTTAGTATCCATAAGTTTGTTCTTTGTTGCTGCACGCGGGCTTTCTCTAGTTGCAGTGAGCGGGGGCTACTCTCCATTGCGGTGCACGTTTTCTCATTGCGGTGACTTCTCTTGTTGCGGAGCACAGGCTCTAGGCGCGCAGGCTTCATTAGTTGTGGCACAGGGGCTCAGTAGTTGTGGTGCACAGGCTTAGTTGCTCCATGGCATGTGGGATCTTCCCGGACCAGGGCTCGAACCCGTGTCCTCTGCATTGGCAGGCAGATTCTCAACCACTGTGCCACCAGCGTAGTCCTTGAATATATTTAATAAGTATTTTAATGTATTAATAAATAAGTAAAACATGGAATTTGTATAATGAAACATAATAATCTTTGAAGTTACTTAAATTTACACAGTGTAGAACAATTTAAACATTCAGAACAGACAACACATATCTTTAAGTTATTTGAAATATATCTACTAATTCTAATCAAAATCACTTTGAATTCTGCATCAGAAATGGAATTAAATTTCAATTGATTAGTTTTAAATGTTTTCATATCCATTTCTCAAATTACCTCATCTTTTCATTCACTTTTGAAAAGAGAAGGAGAGATGGAAGAAGGAAAGGAGAAAAATTGAAAGAGAGAGATTAAATTTGGAAAAAACTTTTCTAGAAATATAAAGAAAGTTTTAAGTCTTTGCAATAAATTTGCTATGTTATTTTTAAAGAAAATGACCAATGCAAGTTTTCATTCAGCTGACTCCTAGTAAATCATTGCTTAATGAAAACAAGAACCGCAGAAGGTAAAACGTTACATTTGTTCTTAGTACATCCCGGTAGGAACTAGCAGACATCAGATTTGTCAATGTCACAACTTCCTTAGAGTTTCCAGGAGAACACCAGGATCAAAGAAAAGAAATAGATAAGATAAAGAGTTACAATCTCTTTACAATAGGAGTTTCCCATTTAAGTTTTACTTGTTACTGTCATTTTAGAACAAGTTGAAAGTATGCTGGTTGGAAATGTTTACCTGACACTAATGGAACCCCTTCTGACAGATATTTTATTGAAAAATTACATGGTGGGGCTTCCCTGGTGGCGCAGTGGTTGAGAGTCCTCCTGCCGATGCAGGGGACACAGGTTCGTGCCCCCGTCCGGGAAGATCCCACGTGCCGCGGAGCGGCTAGGCCCGTGAGCCATGGCCTCTGAGCCTGTGCCTCCGGAGCCTGTGCTCCACAACGGGAGAGGCCACAACAGTGAGAGGCCTGCATACCGCAAAAAAAAAAAAAAAAATTACATGGTGTGAATGAAAAAAAGAACTGTCAGGTTGGATCAGATATTCTGTATCTGCAGGTGCTCACTTGGCTCATATAATCTTCCTAAAGATATGTGGAAAACCTCACCTGTGCCAGAAGCTTCTCTATTTTATCAGAGAAGAGGCGCATTTTCATTCTGTCAAACAAGTATTTAATCATAGTTTAAATAATATCTTAAGTGTTAGAGTAAATTTTTTTGACCAACGTGATGGTTCCATGATGGTCAGTTTGATATAGAGATAAATGAAGTAATAAAACTTCCATTGTGTAAGTAAGCAATTTTAATTACTTTATCTGTAGTTGGGTTTTTTCGTTTCTTTTTTTTTTTTTGGTTGGTTGTTTCATTTTACAATATTTTGATTTGACCACTGTATTGTTATTAACTAGAAAATTGTGTTTGTGGCCTAGATTTTACCAATTTTTATAGTACATTTTTTTACCAGTTCAAATTTATTTACAGTTATAACCATATTATATTTTGCCTCTCCATTTCCTTCAAGTCACTTCTCCCTCACTCATTAGTCACTGACTTTATTGTTTTTTCTGGAGCAATCAGTGCACAGTCTGGCCTCAGGACCTTTGTATTTATTGCTCCTTTGGTCGTAAATACTCTTTCCCGAGATATGCACATGGTTTCCTCCTTCAGACCTAAGGTAAAATGTCACCAACTCAGAGAGGACTTCCCTGACCATCCCAAGCGAATTAATACCCACCCACCTTCTATCCTTTTGTTTTATGGCACATAACATTGCCTGACATTGTATTACAATTTTGTATGTTATTTGGCTTATTGTTTGTATAAAATTTAAGTGCCTTAAGGCCAGGCACTTTAATTATTTGTCACTACTGCCTAAAATATTGTCTGGCACATAGTAAATACTCAATAAATATTTATTGAATTAATAAAAAATGTCTACACGGTTTATGAACAATCAGTCCAGTTAAAGTTTATGAAGCTGTTGACGAAATGATTAAAACTTTTGTAACATCAGGATAAGAGAAAATTCAAAGACATAAAAAGCAGAAGACCTTATATTTGGAACAAAACTTCCCTTTCTTGAGGCTTCCAGTAGTGAAATTCAGGAGATCAGAATGCTGAAATATTCTGACCCACCCCTCTGCAGGCCTTTAAGTGTTCATATGCAGAATATTCAACCACATGGTAGGTATGGCCACCATCAGCTGGGCTCAAGAGACTGGCAATGCCCTCAAAGTAAGTTGACCTCTAGACTGGCCATTAGAATTTCTTCTGCACAAGTCAAAGTGAAGCCCACACGTGGTATACATTCCTCACGTACAGGCCATTACTGATGGAGGTCATGGAAGAAAGACTCCCCCTATGTTAGTCTAAAGGTGTCCATCCGAAATCAAGAGGAATTCACACATCATTTGCTGTATCACACAGCACTATTATCAAGGGTGAAGTGGTCACCCTAAAGCCTTGAACATGCCTGGCAAAGCCTCACAACCATCCCTTTGCCCTCACTGACATGGCCAGCGTCATCCCTGTGGTCTGTCTTGGGAAAATGAGGATTTGACTTATCATGCCTGTTTTTTCCTGTTAGGTCAGTAACCAGAGCTTTCAAGTCATTCCTGATTCTCAAGGCTCTAATTCTCATCCTCAAATTCTGTCTGTCTCCTGGTGCTCTTTCACCATGCTCTCTGGAACTCACCAACCAGGCCTCTTTATTTTCAACTGCTTATGTGTATTTTCTTCTTCTCTCTAAATGATGCCTGGTTCTTCCGTGATGACACTGCTTCTCATGCCCGCTTTCCAGAGAGTGCTATATTCCTGTCACATCACTTAAATTGCTGGGATTGGAGGGAAGGTAATGTTCTGTTGCTCCTCAGTCACTTCCAGCGCAGTCTCCTGCTTCCACCCTAAATTCCCTAGCTGTGATCTCATGACATTGGTAGGTATCACCTGATACTCCTCTTTGTAGAAGTCTTCCACCAACCTCTGGTCACTTCCCCTCTTCTTTTAAGATTTTAGCTTTAGCTTACTGTTACTCTCTCCAACTTCTTTCTTGCCATAGAGTACGGTAATTTTAACATTCAAAGAGATGACTCTTCAAAAACACTAGTCTCTCAGTTACTTGACTCCTCTCCTGCAAAGATCTCATTTTCCACCGTGAAACAATTTCACCACCTTGTAATGTATGTGTGCAAGGAATATTGAACATGGTATTTACATTTGAGTTTCAATGTATGCATATATATTTAGGGTAGTAAATTTTCTGTTTTTTATTTATATACCTATCATAAATCCTTAGCTTAAATCAACTCTTAAGTTATCCCTAATACTATCACATAGTAAGGGATCCAAAGAAGCATGTGGGATAATGTGTTCTACATTTCTGAAAAAATATTATTATAGAAATCGTCTATATTTCCCAAAAGTGTACAGTAAAAGAAACAGGATTGGAAATAACTGTGAGAACACTACTTCTGTATTACTGTAGTTTTTATTGACAAATAAGATTAATATTGTTTAATAAGGCTAATACTTAGCTAATGAATCTCCATTACATTCTTTTTTTTTTTTGAGATAATATTAGGTTTTTGGCCCAGATTTGAATTGTCTTTATTTTGTTTTCTACATTGTTTTTATTATTTATTCAAATATGAAATAGTGAAAGACTAATGTTACAAATCATCTATTTTAGTAAAATAAAACTATTCAAAGCATATTTTAAATTTCGTATTTAAAAAGATTCAGTTATTTAAAATTTATATTTTCTTTATTTGGGAAAAAAGAAAAAGCTTTTGTTAAAATGAAATCCTGTTACTTGCTAGCAGTGCCATGAAATTACTTCTTAGTTGCGTTGTCACTTTGAGCCTTTCATCATCAGTAGTGAAAAATGTTAATGACATCATAGCATTAGGGACAAATTAATAGAGCGTGTTAGAGTTTCAGCTAACTCTCAAATAAATCAGCTATTCTTTAGCAGAGTCAAAGACTAAATAGTGAACTATTTCAAAGTACCTCAAATCCAATTAGTGATTACAAATTGTCATTTGTTTGAAGGAGCCAGAGTGAAAAGGTTGTCAAATTCAGTGTCTGCCTCCCATAATACCTTTTCCCTTCTTACATTTTCCAATGCAAGGAATTAAAGTGGTTTGAAAAAAATTTATACTGACTTTTAAGCACCTATTAATTAACAGCTAATTGTTTTATTTACATTGAATTCTAAGAATGACCTTGTTTATTTTTATAGGGTACTTACTGTGTCCAGGTACTTAAACAGTTGGACTGAACAAATGTACCCCAGGAATTAAGAATTCTTCCTGGAAAGAGGTAAGAGATTTGAAAATAGGCACATGTTTGTATGTTAATAAGTTTGGTGAAAACTTAGATTTACTAGTACATTTCTTTGGCACATAATTTATAAGGTAATTTCTAAAAATTAAGGGCACTTTCTGTTTTCAATTGTATAGTCTTCTATTCTGTGGAATGATTTGGTTATATGAGAGGGCTCCAACATTAAAAAAAAAACATAGTGTTTAGGGAAGCCACATTGCCACTTTAAAATGTCAAGATCCGGATTGCTACTATTTTGCTCTTCTTTCTTTCTTTTTTTTTCTTTTTTTAAAAAGTTTGTTATACTTAGGAATTAGACTGGGTTTTCCATGTTCCCTGAGAGCCACAGAGCAGAGGTAGATGGTGTGTGGGCAGATTGCCATCCAGAAAGATCCTTTGGCTAGCCTGCCCCTTCTACATTTCCTGGACCACATACGGTTACTATCAACTCGAAGCCATTCAAAAGTTTAACTGCCAAACACAGAAGAAGGAGCCAGTTTTTAATGTGTTATGCTGTCTTAATTTTGACCTCAGATGTGAGAGACTGAAATATTACCTTTAAAATAAAATATGGTTAGGAAATCTGAATGTATACATATTACTTTTTTAAAAACCCTCTTTAACTGTGATTGTTGCTCAAGACTCATTTCATTGTATGAAGTAGGAAGAAAATTTACCAGGATTAGGCTTACCATTCCCACTGTATTATATATATTGCTATTAGAAGGAATGAACAAAGGAGTGAAAACATACACTAAACATCTATGAGTAGTGTATGGGATTGGTAAGGAAAAAAAATGAAGTGTTTTTTTCCCCTTATGGGTCTTTGAGTAGAATAAAATTCACTTATCAATTTTAGTTTAATTTTTATTTTAGTAAAACTAAAGATTTTCCAATTTTATTGAGTCCCTTTGGATTTAACTAGATGATTATTCCCATTTAATGTGAACAACTGCTTTTTTCCCTAGGTTTTTTTCATATTTAGTATTAAGAAAAATAATTTTATGAAAAGTATTTATATTATAATTGCTATATGGAAGCTTCACTTATATATGCAAATCATTTACCACATAAGGTGGAAATTCACTGACTTGAGGTGTTGTTAATGTTAATATCAAGTCAATATGGATTTTAAAGTTTTTATAGGGGATATATCTCATATCTTTAGTGTTGATAGGGCAATAAAGACTTCAAAATATGGCTTTTGTATTGCCAGTTCTCTAATACATACGTATGCATATATACATGCATGTCAACATCTGTATGCATATGTATATATATTCATTTTCGGCTAGATTAATTTTTAGCCTTCCACAATACTAATTTCCTGGACGATATTTTCCATTAGTGCGTCATGTACATAAACAGTAAACATTTGCTTTCTTTTCCAGCAAATAAGAACCTTCCGATCTTCCCATTACAATTGCCTCATAGGACACAAATAAAGGAGGCATGGTTCACAAAGTAAATTTCCTGGGTCCTAATTAAAATCTGTCGCAAATTTATGAAGGCCAAAGTCATATATAGACTTGATTTCTATGTCATTGCCATCAACATCTTTAATGTATACTTGACAATCAAGCCAGTTTTTCAAAATTAATTTGTAAAAGCATCAGCAGTCCATATGGATGAGTCTTAAATCACTGAATGCAATTAACAATGTACACATTGGATTGAAATGAGACAGTGACTGGTTGTCAACTCATGAATATTTATAAAAGAGTAGTAAATTCACCAAAAATCTGATGAAATTTACTTCCAGGTATTGCATCTAATAGAACTATTTGCAGAATTGAACTTACGATTCTAGGCTTTGAGTGATACAAATACAAACTAGGGTAGATAAATATCAGTTTGTTGGAAAATGCGATCTAGCCATCCCAAAGTGGGAGGCCTGAGACCTGTTTTTTATCAGTATCCATTTCAGTGACAGGGCTACTTTATCCCTTATTTTCTCCTTTTTATTTTTTCTTTTTTAAACAGAAGCAACCTGAAGAAGAATATCTGCCTGTAAATTTATTTAAAATATTGAATATAAATAATTATTTTAAAGAGTAGACAGTCAGTGTACTTTTTCTGTCCTGCTAATTCTATTATCTAATGGCTTATTTGCTTAGGGAATGCCAAGATACATGGCATTTTTTTCCTCTCCTGAATCTGAAAACAGTTCTGCAAATATAGACTGTTTCCTAGGCATGGCTTCATATAAGTTTGATTCTTAACAAATTCTAGATTGAATATATACAAATACCTTACTAGGAAGCTCATGACAGAAATTTTAAGCGTCCATAAAAAAAGTAGAAGGCAATTAAAAGAGACTGTAGTTAAGAAAAAGATGTGCTGATTTTGGAAGAGAGGAATACGAGATAAAATTCCACATTAACTAAAAAAGAAAAATTAAAAAGGTGTGGATAAGAAGGAAGAAGAAGATACAAAATCAGAATGCTAAGAAGATTAAGAGTAGTATATATAATTTGTTATTCCATTCAAAGTTCATTCTCTTATGACTACTGAATAACTTTGGTCTGTTTTGTAGGAAGTTCTCATATACTAGAATGAAATTATATTCCAGACTCACATAGTTCCGGATTTTCAAGCTGAATTACTGTGTGGCCTTGAGAAAATTACCTTGCTTTTATCTAATTTTCTCATTTATATGGAACTAACAATACCTAATTTTACTTGCTTAGATTTTTTACATATTTTGAAACACTTTATGATTTATTTTAAAACTTGAATTTTGAAATGTACAGTATAGTTTTTCCTTTCTTTGAATACTGTACAAAGTACTTTTTTATTTACCTTATCTTTCAAAAGAGTTCTTTTTTCATGGATATTTAAGTATGTCATTTTTCTACTCTAGACCGTAAGCTTTTTTAAGGTGAAAAATATTTTTTATTCTATACGCCTCCCCCCTCCCACCAATTTAAGGAACAGACAGTATTTATTTAGTGAGTGACTAAAGGAAAGAGTATGAACCTTTTTATATAAATAAGTTGCTGGTGAATTGAGTTAAAACAAAACCATTTAAAACATTTAAAATTCTCTAAAGGATGTCAATATTTAATAGATACAGGCTTTTTAAAAAATGATGAATAACTCAAAATGTTCCTATATTAATTTATCTGTTATTTAATTTTGATTGTTGAACAGGTTCTCTTATCTTATAGCATATTAGTATTTCAATATTTAATATTGAATAATATTTCAATATTTAATATTGAATAATATTCAATATTCACTTCTAAGATTTTTCAAGGAATTAAAATATTTTTTCCCTATCAGAGAAGTCCTGAGACATTTTTTAAAGAAAAAGAGAAAGGTGAGCTAAGAAAATCATGCTGGAACTGAGCTTCTACTTAGTCGTAGTGACAAGAATCTTGGTGACCTGGGCAACTAGGAAGCTCTTACCTCATTACCCTGGCCACATATTAGTGCCCAGAGAGTCAGAAGGAATGCTTAGAGGCATGGCTTTCCTCCTGAGGGAATCTAGTACATGCCTACCTTCCTCTGCACTCAGTGATGGTGGGATCAGAGTGGCCATGAGTAGGAGAGGAATGTTACCTACCTCTTTAAAAAACTTCATTGTCTGCATGTTTGCACAAAGTCTGCTTCAGATTCAGACTGAGCCATTTATTTTTCTGGCTAATAATTCCTTCTTTCCCTAAACTGTGACTTTTTTTTTTCTTCTGTCTTTGATAATCTGTGCTAAATGATTTTAGGTCCACAGAATTTCTGAGCCTGCAGGGACTTAGGAGATCATTTTATTGTTTACATAAGGAAACCAAGGCCAAGAAAAATGTAATACAAATTACAGAGACTAAGAACGTAAACTCCAAGCTCTCATTCTACAGTTCTTTTCTTTATATCATCATATCTTGCTTCCAAAATACTGCTTTTGCTGGATTTTCTTCCTTATTCATTTTGGGATCGTCTGTTGACAGTTTCCATTATTTATCAGCGTTGTCTTCAACTGCAACTGATATTTGTGTGAACAAAATAAAGAGGTGACATTCTCTTCTTTCACAAAGAGAAGTCTGTCAGTGGGTGGAAATAATTGAGCAAAAAAAGATTGGGTAATAAGAGAAAGACATATGTACTACACTACCTCAAGGAACAACCCTTTTTGGGGGAATGGAATTTTATGGCTGGTTAAATATATGTCTCTATATATGTGTCTACATATATATATATAAATATATGTCTAAATATATACAAATATTTGCCTATATATGTATATACATATGGCAAAATTCTGCATAGAACCTTTGTCTCTGTTAAACTCTTTGAGATGTGTACAACTTCTTTGGGTGAAGGCTCTCTGTCAGTTTATTTTTCCCTTACTAACTTTACTGAGGGGATAATTTACGTAATAGAAACTGCACCCGGTTTAGGGGGCTCAATTCTATGAGTTTTGACATTGCTGTACACCCATGAAACCACCCTCACAAGCAAGGTATAGAGTATTTCTCCACCCTGACAAGATTCCTTGTGACCTTTTACTTTTTTCGTACTATGCATTAGTTTGCATTTTATACGAAGTAAGTGTACATATTTGTGTGTATTTTTTTTTACTTAGCATAATGGTTTAGAGATTTACTTGTTTGTATCCGGAGTTCATTTATTTTTATTGCTGGACAGTATTCCATTGAGGGATACACATTTGTTTATTCACTTGATGGTGGATATTTAGTTGTCTTTAACTTTTGATTTAATTAGTTTTCTCTTAGCATTTGTGTGCAAGCCTTTGTGTGGACTGTGTTTTCATTTCTCCTGGAAAAATATGGAGGATTGGAATATCAGAGTTATTTGGTAGGTGTATGTTTAATTTTTTAAGAAATGACAAACAGTTTTCCAGAGTGGTTGTACCATTTGGCACTCACCTGATCAGCATATGAGAATTCCCATTGCTCTGTGTCATGGGTCTACAAACTATAGTTCTTGAGCCAAATTCAGCTGTACTTATAAAGTTGTAGTGGAGGAGAGGGTGTGGAGAAAAGGGAACCCTCTTGCACTGTTGGTGGGAACGTAAATTGATACAGCCACTATGGAGAACAGTGTGGAGGTTCCTTAGAAAACTAAAAATAGAACTACCATACAACCCAGCAATCCCACTACTGGGCATATACCCTGAGAAAACCATAATTCAAAAAGAGTCATGTACCACAATGTTCATTGCAGCTCTATTTACAGTAGCCAGGACATGGAAGCAACCTAAGTGTCCATTGACAGATGAATGGATAAAGAAGATGTGGCACATATGTACAATGGAATATTACTCAGCCATAAAAGGAAACGAAATTGAGTTATTTGTAGTGAGGTGGATGGACCTAGAGTCTGTCATACAGAGTGAAGTAAGTCAGAAAGAGAAAAATAAATACCGTATGCTAACACACATATATGGAATTAAAAAAAAAAGTTCTGAAGAACCTAGGGGCATGAAGGGAATAAAGACACAGACCTACTAGGGAATGGACTTGAGGATACGGGGAGGGGGAAGGGTAAGCTGAGACAAAGTGAGAGAGTGGCATGGACATATATACACTACCAAATGTAAAATAGCTAGTGGGAAGAAGTTGCATACCACAGGGAGATCAGCTTGGTGCTTTGTGACGACCTAGAGAGGTGGGATAGGGAGGGTGGGAGGGAGGGAGATGCAAGAGGAAAGAGTAATGGGGACATATGTATATGTATAACTGATTCACTTTGTTATAAAGCAAAAACTAACACACCATTGTAAAGCAATTATACTCCAATAAAGATGTTAAAAAAAAAGTAAATTTCAACCCAGAATTCTGTATACAATGAAAATATTCTGTAATGTGGGAGGCAAATGAAGATATTTTGAAATAAAAGATAAGTAAGAAAATTCATTGTTGGCAGACCTGTACTTCAAGGATTGCTAACAAAAGTCCTTCAGATTGAACAGAAATGATACCGGATAGGAATTTGGCACTTTAGGAGAAAATAAATAGCATCAAACTTTGGTAAATATCTGGATGATTGTAAATTTCTTCTAATTTCTTTAAAATACGTATACTATTTAAAGAAAAAAAAAGTTGTAGTGGAACATAGCTACACTCATTTGATTATGAATGATCTGCTTTCATGCTACAAAAGCAGAATTAAGTAATTGTGACACAAACCATATGGCCCTCAAAGCTTAAAATATTTACTATCTCGTCCTTTAAACAAAAAGTTTGCTGATCCCTGCCCTGCATCATTGCAAAACTTCATGTTGTCAGTTTTTTAATTTTAGCCATTTTCATGTATATGGAATAGTATTTCAGTGGGGCTTTAATTTGCATTTCCCTCATAACTAATGATATTGAACATCTTTTCATTTGTTTATTTGCCATCTGTATACCTTCTTTTCTAATATATCTATTGAAATATTTTGCTGAATTTTTAAATTGGCTTTTTGTCTTATTAATAATTTTGAGTTTTAAGAGCATTTATATAATCTAGATACAAAGTCCTTTTGTAGATATATATGTTTTGTGAATATTTTCCTTCACTTTGTAAATTTCTTTTTCATTTCCTTAAGTTTCTTTTGAATAGCAAAAATTTTAGTAGGGCTCAAGTGCAATATATCATTTTTTTCTTCTTTCATGATTGTTGGATATTAAATCTTGCTTATCCTAAGGTTACATTTTTTTTCTCCAATATTTCTTCTAAGAGATTTTACTGGTTTAGTTTTGAAGGACTATGACCATTTTGGGTCAATTTTTACATGTAGTGTAAGTAAATGTCAAAATTAATATTTTATTCCGTGTCAACGTCTAGTTGTTCTATATGTTGAAAAGACATGTTTTTCTCCATTGACTTATCTTAGGAAATTCATCAAAAATCAGTAGCCTATTTCTGGATTGTCTAATTTTCTCCATTGTCTACCCTTTTGCCAATAACACACTGTCTTGATTTTTGTATTCTTTTTTTTTAATTTTATTTATTTTATTTATCTATTTTTGGCTGCATTGGGTCTTCATTGCTGCATATTAGCTTTCTCTAGCTGTGGAGGGGGGACTACTCTTCGTTGCGGTGTGTGGGCTTCTCATTGCAGTGGCTCCTCTTGTTGTGCAGCATGGGCTCTAGGTGTGCAGGCTTCAGTATTGTGGCATGCAGGCCCAGTAGTTGTGGCTCACGGGCCCTAGAGCGCAGGCTCAGCAGTTGTGGGGCACGGGCTTGGTTCCTCCGTGGCATGTGAGATCTTCCCAGACCAGGGCTCAAACCCATGTCCCTTGCATTGGCAGGCGGGTTCTTAACCACTGTCCCACCAGGGAAGCCCGATTTTTGTAGTCTTAAAATTAAATTTTATCAGATGACCAAGTCAGCTATATTTTGAATTTTAAAATTTCTTTGGTTCTTCTAGGTGGTTTGCTTTCCCAATAAAACACCCACCCCCCCAAAAAAAAAGCCTCCTGAAATTTTAATTAGGATTTTGTTGAATTTATAAACCAACTTGTGTTTCTTTAGCTCTCTCATTGTTATTGATGTTTAATTTCATTGTGGCTAGAGAACATACTCTGATATCAATCATTTAAAATCTACTGAGAGTTGTCTTAAGGCCCACTGTATGTGTTTCATACTGCATTTTAGATTCACTATGTGTTTACTGATCTATTTTTGTCTAGTGATTCTAATAAAATCCCTTACTATGATTAGTCAGTTTTAATTTTCTTCTCTTCCTCTAGTTCTGTCAATTATTGCTTCTTGTACTTTATGGTTCTTTTTTAAGCTTGTACACATTGATGCTCAGTATGTCTTCCTGCTGAATTGCCCCTTTCATCATTATGTACTGTTTCTTCTTATCTTTGTTGATGCTTTTGCCTTGATGTCTACTTTAGATGATATTAACATGGTCAACCCAGCATTCCTATGCTTAATATTTGCATCTATTTATTTTCAAGTCATTTGTTTAATTAATGCTGAAGTCGAGCATTTAATGCAATCTGATTTCTGTTGTTTTGTCACATATATCCCCCCTATTTCCCACCAGAAAAAGAAAAGTTTTTAGGATCTTACATTTGTCCCTGATATTCTGACATGTAGTTATGTCAGATTTGGGATTTGTTTTATTTTGTGATAATTGCACTAAGCACTAAGCAGACCCTTTTAATCTGAAGACTAATGTCCTTCAGTTATGGGAAATTTTCTTGATATATATAAAGATTTTTATACCTTTATGTCTATATATAGATATATAAATACAGATAGATACAGATAGATTGATATACATGTATAAAATAATTGTCGATATATATATATAGATCTGTGGAATATATATAAGAAATTATATATAATATATATAATATATGTATTTCTTACCTGAGTTTTCTGTCTTTTCATTCTGTTAGCCCTAAAAATCTGATATTGGGCTGCTTTAATTGATCCATTAATTTTCTTTAACCTATATTCCTCCATTTTGTGTTCTTGCTGTCATACTTTGTGGGAATTTTTCCTGGTTTTGTCTTCTGACCATTGTATTATAGTTCCTATTCCAGTTACCATAGTTTTAAACGCTAAGAGCTCTTTTTTGGTTCTCAGTTTCTTTTTTCTTATAGTCTTGTTTGTTTGCTTATTTATTTTTAATACATTAATTATATTTTCTTATTTCTGGAAAATGTTCATTATAGTTTTGTGATGTTCTTCATGTCTTTCATCGTTTTTGTTTTCTCCTAGTTCTTTCAGTTTCTATTTCGAGGGTTTTTGTTTTCCATTCATGTTGTCAGATTTCCTCTTTAGTCAGGTAATTCTGAGCTGTCCATTGGTAAGATATCAAACCATTTTTGGAAGCATTGTATGGGTAGGATCGGGGTGGGAGGGATTAGAGTGTATTCTGTGGATCATTAGATTGCACTTTGTATTGAAAGGTAAGCAAATCAGTCTTTTCGCAGTGGACCACCAAATGATGATACGTGGGGTACTTTCTCTAGTGCTCTTTAATTTCTCCAATAGTTGGCAGAGGGAAAATACTGAAAATGACCGTTGATATTTTGGGAGCAAAATGGGGGAAATGTTGATCTCCTGATTTTTATCCTGGTAAGGTATGCCTTTGAGCGCTCATCATCTCCCAGTTTCCTTAGAGTGAGTGGGTTTGCTTTTCTTCAGAGGTCTTCTAACTCCACTTTGTCAAGTTTATTCAAATTCCTTATCCCCAAATTTCCTTAAAGTCTTATATTGCTGTGATCATTTTTATCATTCTCTTGGTCCTAGTGGATGAATATATTTCTGTTTCCTTGTTTGTTAACCCTCTTATACCTCTACTGGGGCTAAGGGTGGGAGAAGAGATGGATTTATATGTTTAATCTTCCTGGTTTAATTGGAATTCATATTATATTCTTTTTTTTTTTTTTTTTTTTTTTTGCGGTACGTGGGCCTCTCACTGTTGTGGCCTCTCCCGTTGCGGAGCACAGGCTCCGGACGCGCAGGCTCAGCGGCCATGGCTCACGGGCCCAGCCGCTCCACGGCATGTGGGATCTTCCCGGACCGGGGCACGAAGCCGTGTCCCCTGCATCGGCAGGCAGACTCTCAACCACTGCGCCACCAGGGAAGCCCCATATTATATTCTTAACAAATAATCAGATATTATGTAAATAGATTTGTAAACTTAAATGATTATGGTTGATGGTAATGTGTTTCCAGAGGTTTGATAGGCAGAAGAAAGAATTTCCTAAGTTTCTCAGGAACAGATATCTAGACCAATGATTAATTACAGTTTCCTCCCTTGTGGCCATATCTTGAGAATCATTTTATAACTTATTGGCACCTTTACTATATGAAGAGAAGAAAACTCACATGTCTCCATTCTGATACATACTAAGAAATTTTACTAAGAGATTCAGTAGAGGAGGGATTGGAAATTATTGGCTAAAATGATGCTTAGAGATTATCTGCAGATTTCATTACTCATGTTATTTCTGTTCTCCTATTACCATAGATAATTGACTATAGCTTAAGTGGGAGTATAGAGTAAAATACAGTTACAGCTCATCTGGGTTTCATCAAAACGGTATCTCTGTTGGGACACAACTGGACTTTGAAACAAGTTATGTCTGGAAGTACTACCCAGAGTCATCAGAGATTTGCCTGAGGTCTGAGACAGTTGCTGTGGAAACTATCCCACTCCACTCTTCTTTAGTGAAACCTCAACCAACAGCAGTTAGCCAGAACTGAAAATAAGAAAAAGTGAAGAAATAAGCAAAAAGAAACAGGTATTAACATTAGTTGAATTTGTAGACTGTTGTACATAGACCCGTGTAGATTAGTTATTATGAATGGAGTTTCTGGAACAATTAATTTTAGTCAACACTATAAACATTAAGGCTCAGATCCTCAAGTTTTTGAGGAATTTTGTCCCACATCATTCTAAACATGTGGTCACAAGTTCCCTGAACTTTCTTTGTTAAGCACAATTGTGTTTTGTTTCTAAAAGTGAAGTTAAAAAAATTCAGACCAGGGGGCTTCCCTGGTGGCGCAGTGGTTGAGAGTCGGCCTGCCGATGCAGGGGACACGGGTTCGTGCCCCGGTCCGGGAGGATCCCACATGCCGCGGAGCGGCTGGGCCCGTGAGCCATGGCCACTGAGCCTGCGCGTCCAGAGCCTGTGTTCTGCAACGGGAGAGGCCACAACAGTGAGAGGCCTGCATACCGCAAAAAAAAAAAAAAAAAAAAATTCAGACCAAAACATAGAATTAATTTTTAATCAGAAAAGCAGAGATGTTCAGATGAAATTATTTAACAGTCTGTATTTTAAGTAGTGCTTTTCTAAATATTATTAAAAATCTCAAAAATGTGTATCAAACGGTATTCAGAAAGCCATCTTACTGAGTAATATAACAACTGACATGATTTGAAATGGTGTTAAAGCTGTAAATACGTTGTCAAATTGTGATTTTTTTTGTGGGGGGGAGTCGGGAGTTTTGAAGTGAAAATACATTTTTTTTAATGATGGCATTTAAAAGATTTTTCACCCAACAATACTTACAATACTAAATTCTCCTTGTATAGTGATTAAAAAGCTATCAAAAGGAGTATGGGGATACAAAGATGAATAAAATAAAAGCGTGCTTAATCATAAAGTATTCCCAGGATATCTAAGATCAGTCACATCAATAGAAAAATCAATTGCAGTTCTACGATTATTTAAGAACACCCCAAATTTCCCTGTTTAGCAGTCAAGAAGTCCCTCTACACAATGACAACTATAACTTGCTATGTAGACTGGCATTCTGCCATAGATTCAGTTGGTAAGGAAACAATGATATCAAATGGATTGAAACACATTGCTATTACCAGGTAATATGCAAAACATATCCATCCCTTACCATGAATCTCATCCAATTTTTAAACTAGTGGATGAGTGTCATGCTCGAATTCATAATTAAAAAGAAGATACACATGTTGAAGTGGCTATTTTGAAGAAACTACATGAAATGATTTTATCAATTGGTCTGCCAAAATGCCTAATTTCAATCTCATCCATTCATCTAGCTAACTCCGTATAAACTTTCACATCTCGGCTAAATACTACTTCCATAAGAAAAGCCTTAATGTTTTACAGTATTGTCATGCTTAAAACTTCTTGTTCAATGCTATCTTTTATATGTTATATTTTCTATTAATTAGTGATTGTGATTCTCTATTTACTGTTTTATTCACTAGTAGTTGCTCAGTTAATATATTTATTATCTGATTAGTTGAGCTTATATTTAAACATTATATATTTTGCTTAATTATTATCATGGTTTCTTACTGCTTTCAGTAAAATATGAGAATACCTATGAAAGTGGCTTTCACTTATGGATTTATGGACATGTTTGAATTATCAAATCCAAACCATGATAATGACTATTATATCATAAGCTTTTGCAAAGTTATCCTAAATGTATTGTTGACTTATTTTCAAAATCGTAATAAAAATCCTTGATTATAACCTAAATTTAAGTGCAACCAAGAAGGGGTACACTATATAGTAAAAAAAAAAAAAAAAAAAAAGATGTCTAAAACTTTGGCTTGAGTATCAGAAGGAATTAATTACAATTCTTTACTTACTAGTTGCTTCATTTTACCAAAGAAAACAAAGTTAGAACAGGAAGAATTTTTAAAAATTATTCTGCAGAATTCTTTTAGGTATAAGAATGAAAGAAGTGAGGAGAGAAAAGCACAATGATTTGTCCCAAATAACCAGAGTCAATAGAAAGCATAGATATAGAAGACAAATTTTTGAAAGCTATAAACACACCTTTTCTACTGCAAACATATGGACCTCATTTTAGTTATTTCCCTCCTTAAGAATTGTGTTCTTTAGAAAAGTTGTGCCTCAAGCAAAAAATAAATGATACCATTCATGTTTCGTGAATGAAGTAAAACCTTTACCTCTACAGCCTGGTCACTTAACGTAAGAATATCCAACAAAAATAACAAACCTAATGCCACTCAGTTAACAACAAAATGATACTGTCAGCATTTTGATTAACGTCTTTTGAATCAAGAGACCATTGTCTTATAGATAAATTCTAGAGCAATTGCTAGTCTAGACTCTGAAGTTGGATGGAGGTGCCTTCTAAATTAAATCCTTTCATATCCCACAGGCTGCGATCATGCACATCTGAGTTGTGTTAGTTGAAATTCCACACAATCCTCAGTTGCCAAGTTTGCATGGACTGAACATGATACAAAAAGCAGAGAAGCTAAGAAAAATTAACATTAAAAACTGAATATTATACAAAGGTCCTACACACAGCAGTGAGACGAGAAGGGCCCCTAGCATTCTCCATTCACAGATTTAAACCTGAAGTTGAAATATTCTTAACTCCAAGAAGAAACTCTGAAGGTAGGGAAAAGAGTTTCAAGACTGAGCAACCAAAAGTGAAATAAGTCAGACACAGACAGACAAATACTGTGTGATCTTACTTATATGTGGATTGTAAAAAGCTGAAACAAAGTAGATTGGTGGTTGCTAGGGATTGGGGGTGGGGGAAGTGAGGAGAATTTGGTTAAAGGATACAAACTTCCAGTTACAAGATGAGTAAAGTTCCGCGGATCTAATGTGCAGCATGGTGTCTATAGTTAACAGTACTTTATCGTGTACTTGAAAGTTGCTGAGAGTAGATCTTAAATGTTCACACACACACACACACACACACACACACACACAGAGTAATGTGAGGTGAGGGCTGTGTTAACTAGCTTTATAAGTGATAATCATCTCACTATACATATGTGTGTCAAATCATCATGTTGCAAACCTTAAACTTACCCAATGTTATTTGTCAGTTATATCAAATAAAGCTGGAAAAGAAAGATTGAGTAACCAATTAATTCAGAGGTATTGTGTGAACAGCTTTCTCTTGGGGACCCATAAATACAAGATGTGATTCTTTCCCTCAAGTATCCGGCAATTTAATTGAAGATGTACTTTTCTCACCATTTTACCAGTTCAGCATTCATTTCCTGAATATTTAGAGCATTCAGGTATTATGATAAATCATTGGTAAAAGAGGAATAAAAATAAGTGCCCTATAATCAGAGGAATGTCATCACGGGAGCAATATAGTAAAATTTTCATGAAAATATGGTAAGTGCTAAGATGGCAGGGTGCCCACTTCTCAGCATTTGCTTAGCCTTCATATAGCTCCCATGAGAAGAATATAGGAATTTAATTTATTTAATTATGGTGATAAATATAGACAAATAACCTAATATAGAACTGGCCAAAGCATATAAATAGGAAATTATATCAGACTGGACTATAATGTGCAGCAAGCATATGAAAGGATGCTAAAGCTTACTAGTTGGAACCTGCCGACTATAGCAGTAATGAGATGCCATTTTTCTTCCATCAAGTTGGTGAAAATTAAAAAGAAGAAATCAAGTCAATGATTTCTAGGGTTCCAGGAAGTAGGCTTACTCATTACTGGAGAGAATCCAAATGGCCATGAATTCATGAAAACTGATCAAGAAATAGGTACTAAAATGAAAATGCATATATTTTAATAAAATAACAACTAACGAACAAGTAGGGCAAATCAACAAGGACAAAAGTGAAAACTCCTCCAAGAGTATCCAAATGTTCACTACTGGGGAAGAGTTAAGGAATGCGGTTTTAATCTGGACTATTGACTATTACATGTTAATTAACAGCACGGATCAGATCTATGCATTTGACTGGAGGCCTGTTCATGATGTATGTTTCATGAAAAACCGTTTTTGCTACACAACGTTTACGTTGTGATGCTTTTTGTAAAACAGATTACATAGAACTCTATCAATATGATATATGTATATACATATACATATGCATATGTATGCGTTCATCAGTGTGAAGAAAGCTGTGGAAGAGGCTGGTGCTGATCTTGGCAGCCTGGGGCATGTGGAAGGGAGTTAATATAGGTGATTTAGGGGCTTCCGTGGGGCTTCCCTGGTGGCGCAGTGGTTGGGAGTCCTCCTGCCGATGCAGGGGGCGCGGGACTGTGCCCCGGTCTGGGAGGATCCCACGTGCCGCAGAGCGGCTGGGCCCGTGGGCCACGGCCGCTGAGCCTGCGCGTCCGGTGCCTGTGCTCCCCAACGGGAGAGGCCCCAGCAGTGAGAGAGGCCCATGTACCGCAAAAAAAAAAAAAAAAAAAAAAAAAAATATATATATATATATATATGTGATTTAATGTAAAATTTTCCCCTTACATAGCTTCTTATATTTTCACTAGTTGAGGTGAACACATGTTGATTTTGTTTGAAAATACTTATTATAACAAAACATAGATATTCTGGAAAATAGTGAGATGAATGCACTTGAAATATTTTTTTGGATTATTAATTGTTTGTAATTTATAGACCTGTGGCTTTTCCCCATCCATTTGTACAGGTAATCAAGAGATTAATAATATTACTTCTAAAATTAAGATATTATAAGTCAAAATAAAATCGTTAGGGCTTTTTACACTAATTTGTGAATTATTTTTCTATCTTTCATCCCACCTACTAATAGGTAGGTTGGAGTAGGTAGCATTGTACAGTAACACTTTATAAATGTGTTATTGTACATACACAAATAGTCCATACACGAAATGTAAGAAACACCATTGATTAATGTTCAGAAAGAAGCCCTGACATATCTACATAAATCAACATGCAATTGTGAGAAAGCAACTCCAGCTCCTTTGAGAAGATATTCTTTCATGAAACTGAAGTGCTCCTGACCTGGGTCTGAATAAGTAATTTTGTCAGTCCACTGCTCAAGGCACTGTGCATAAAACCGCAAGGATGATGCTTCACAGCAGTGATTGGCCCAGATGTTTGAATTTTGATTATGTTTGAGATGGAAACGTTCAAAAATATGTGCTTTAATTATAGACATGGAAATAATTATTTCTCTGCCTCATCCATCACCCTGCCAAGGCTGAGATTTTTTAACTACTGCTTTGTCCAATGCATTTGTAAACAGACATTCTGCAATTCTGCTAGAACTGCTTTCAAATTACTACTTGTATATAATTTGCTTCAAGAAATATGTAAATGAATACTCACATACATACATTAATATATTCAGCGATTATTTCTCTACTATCTGGTCCACATGAAAAAACTTTCAGAGAGCCAGGGAAGATATTTTTCACAACAAAATAACCTACAAAACATACACTAATCTTTGACTTTTAAAATACATCCAAAGGTCTTTGTTATGGCTAATTCCAATTTTCTAATAGAAAGAGATGCAACTTCATATCACTTATATACATTCTTTTTAAAAATTTTTATTTATTTATTTATTTATTATTGAGGTATAGAGTCACATAAGTTTCAGGTGTATAACATAGTGATTCACGATTTTTAAAGGTTATACTCCAATTATACTTATTATAAAATATTGGCTATATTCCCAGTGCTGTACAATATATCTTTGTAGCTATTTATTTTATACATAGTAGTTTGTAGTACCTCAATATTCTACCTCTATCTTGTGACTTTTATACAATATTTATTTACACATTTTTGCAACTACCAAATTTTGTGGATCACAAAGTGACAAATTCTACCTTCTGTGATAAAGTTTGCTGAGAAGAAATAAGGAATATTTCTGATTTGTATGTTTTATGCTTCCTACACGTTTTTATATGATATTGCCTTCAAGTAAGTAAACTCTTGAGCATCTCCTTCATTTTCAGAATAAAGGATCTCAAGTATTTTAAGTTTTATCTACTCAGGTAGTTAAACGGGACCCAGGGTTTTCATCAAGAAAACCCTGCATATTGTAGTGATAGACTTTTTTTTTTTTTAAGTCAGGCATCACTATGCTGCAATCTGAATAAATTATTTAAATACATTCATGAAATTAGCTATAATTTATAGCAGCAATTTCTATATCAAATCTTAGTTAAACCATATATCATACTAAGCACATATTCTACTTTCCCATTTTACCTTCCAAATAAGCACTGACAATTAGGCACCATTTGACATTTGTCATGCTTATCATCACAGCTGCAGTGACACTAAAGGTGACTAAGAATGGTGAGAACAGCCTTTTGTAAAGAGTAGAAAATAAAGGAAAATAACGATTGCTTCTCCTTTGCTTTGAGTGGTTGGAGGCAGATAAGCGGATTTGTAGTGAGGTCGTCAGTCACAATGGGGTGGTAATTTGAAAATGGATTAGTTTAGAAGTAGCGATTTCTGCTCCATGGGCTTCAGTGCAAAAGTCTACCTGATTCTGTAAGAGACCTCATAAACTGGCAGAGATCAATGCCTACCTAATGTGCCATTATGCACTGGGCACACTTCAGTGATTACAGCACAGCTGTGGCTGGGTTTTGCTTGATAGTTCCTTAGCACTTGCACCACAGGTGCTCCACACAATTATTTTTCCCAAAGGAATAAACTCTTTAGGGAATTAAAGTGGACGAGAGAGGCTTTTCTTCCTAAGAAGCTTTTCACTGTTAAACTGAAGAATGAACAGTGTCAGATGTCAGTAATGTCAGCCCAATAACAAATAAAGACTAAACAACTTATGAGAAGGAAATCATCCTGTATTATATGTCTGGATGACACTTTCTTATGTTTAAGATTTTATTGCATAAGACTACCTGACTGTGTATCTTGAAAGAACATGACAATACAAATTCCAAGTTGGAAATGTTCACCGTTTTAAAGATTATAATTTCATATCAAAATGTAAGAGCATTAACAAGTATTTAAGTTGTTTAGCTTTTCTTACAGGCCATGCAAATTAGTTGGCAACAAAGAATGAAAAGGAGTTCGGTCAAATGAATTTACAACAAAATTTGAATATGAGATACCTTACCGATAATCCTTAGATTCTTATGCTCAATAGGTTTCTTCACTGTTGCTTGCAAATGTTATGTGTAGGAACAATGAAAAAAATATTAAAGGAAGGTAAAATAATTTGAAATGTAAATCCATATAGTATAAATTAATAAATTCTGTTTTATATTTTAAACAAAGGAATATTAGTAATGTTAGTTATATGAAACTCTCCATTTTCTAGCTCTTTAAATTTGATATGATATGTAATGAGATGGTATGAACAACATTCCGGGGTAATGCATCACACAGAAAGAAATATATTGAGAATAATTTGTGATTAATTCCTTGGCACTAGTTGGAATAATATCTGGTAAATGGTCTGAACCCTTTGAAGTCCTTTTTTCTTCCTTTATTTAAGATAGATAAGGTGTTTATAGTTAATAACCAAATTTATCAGGATCATCAGGTTTCATTCTGCTGCCTGACCTGTTCTAGGGTAAAGGAATACAATTACAATGATTAGCAAACGATACTCTTTAAGATTTTAGGGGCATATAAAAGGGTTTCCTGTCCCAAATCATTCTTCAATCTGCTCATGCAAAATCCTTTCAAAATGGAACATTCATCTAATCCACAGTTAAATATTAATCTCTAAATTAAATATTCCTAGTAGAGGTAACATACTAACTTGAAATAGTTTAGTACGTATAACAAGGATGGTGACAGTCTCATTTAATACTTCCAAAGGATTATGTTCAAATTCCAAATGGATAATTAATTTTTAAAAAAGGACTTAATTCAGAAGAGAACTGTTGCCATATTTAGGGGACTCATCATGTCACATGGGAAAAAAAATAACTAACCTGGAAAATTGGGGAAAAGAGGCAATTTGAAGGCTATCACATGAAAGGAAGATGAAGTTTCAGCTGTGTAAGTCCACCAGGGAATACTTGGACTACTCCCTGGCTCCTTAGACATAATAGATAAATAAGAAGAATAACATTTTAGCTTATAGAACAATCTAAAAAATATAATGAATGGAATGAGCTATGTTGAAATTATTACAAACAGTAATCCTTCTCCAAGGGTATTGAGCTCAGAGAAGAGATCTTTGGATTCTGAATTAGCCATGGATGCAGGCATATTCTTTAATATTTTGTGACACTATTGTTTTATTCATAAAATAAGTGGGTTAGTCCTATTTTTAAATAATAGAAATTGGGGTTTCCATGGTGGCGCAGTGGTTGAGAGTCCGCTTGCTGATGCAGGGGACACGGGTTCGTGCCCCGGTCCAGGAAGATCCCACACGTCACGGAGCTGTTGGGCCCATGAGCCATAGCCGCTGAGCCTGCGCGTCCGGAGCCTGCGTTCCGCGATGGGAGAGGCCACAACAGTGAGAGGCCCGCGTACCAAAAAAAAAAAAATTATCTCCTAGGTGCCTTTTATTGGGTGTATTAGATGGCCTAAATTTGGGATTAACATATACACACTACTATTTATAAAATAGATAATCAACAAGGACCTACTGTATAGCCCAGGGAACTATATTTTATAATAACCTATAAAGAAAAAATTTGAAAAAAAAAATTATCTCTAAATATATAAATACTTTGTGTATTACATTTTTAAAATGATCAAGATGGAAGTAACCATTGCCTGAAGTATAGAAAAATAAGACTCCACATTGTGTTTATGTGTGGAGGGGGTGATGATTCTCAAAGAGAAATACTGGAATACAGAAGGTAAATCTTTCTTTCCTTCCCATGTTTCTAAAGCCAGCATTGATCCTTGTTATAGTTTTTCTATAGTGTCATGAGTTTAATATAATTAATCTAGTTAAATACTCACTCTCAGTGTCCTATAATGACTTTCTATTTAAGGCAAACCGCAGAGGCACACTGAGCCTACAGATACTATGGCAAGCCTGTTGCGGACAAAGAACATTTGAAGCGTTTGCTGTAGCTGGCTTGTACAACGGCATCTGGACAGAATACCGCAGGTACTAGTTTTTTGAAACTTGCCTCCATTTAATATACATAATCATAAATCTGAAAAAAATGTTTTTGGCCTACTTTTCAAGGTAAAGAAATACATAGACAAGGATTAAAATAAACACATTGAAGAAATTGTTGCAAAAATTTAGTAAATAAGATGAAGATTTGCATTATTTGAGAAGTAAGAGCTTTGGTTAAAATGGTGACTGGAACTGACGGTTCCTCACAATTCATTCTTAGAAAAATAATCCAATTAGAAAAATTTCTTTTCTGAAATTATTGAAAAATGGAAAAGAAAACTTCACATTTGAATCAAATGGAATGTCACCTTAAAATAAAGCAAGATAATAATAATAATAACAGATACAGCAGGTTATGGGTTTTCAGAAACCAAATAGGCTGGGGGAAAGCAATGAAGAACAGAAAGGAATCAGGCCTGGTAGAAGAGGAACATTCTTCCAGTGATATTATTTGGCACAATGAATTTGAAGATACATCTTCTGAGTGGAGTTTGGATTAAGAGAATGATAAAAAGAGAGATGATGATACATTGGAAAAGCAAAATAGATAATCCTTTTCAGCTTTAAAAATGCTATGATTCTAGGCTTTAGATGATTTGGCGAAAAATTAAGAGAACATGGTAAGTTTAGTTATTCATAACAAAGTAAGATAATGCGAACTTTATTGAGTTATTATATTCATTGAGGGATAAAAAGACCTTGACTCTGGTGTAACTTAGATGGAGTAGAGCCTGGTATGTAGTCAGGGTCAGTCATTTTTTAATTGAATTATCACACTAATTTCAGTAAATGCTGAGTTAAATGCTTAAGGAACTTCTTTGCTCTGTGTTTGTGTGTCTTAGAGAAAATACTTATATTTTCTAAAAATTGTGTAAGTATAGATACAATGTATAACTTATTTCTTTTAAATATTGAATATAATTATTGATGATATGAGTTGCATCAAATATTAAGAACCTTGGAAATACATTATTATTGCATTTTTAAGTGGTGCAAATGTAATTCCTTGCGTTTAAAAAGTTGAAGCATATAAAACATAGTCAGGACCCTAAAACAGCAGAGCATAGCATTAAAGAATCAGTCTTCAGTGCAGAGGGAGAGTAGCAGTAGAGTTCAAAAGTTGCCTACCTTTGAGGGCTGGCTATTTCTTTGAATTCTATCTGCTATTTTGATAAACTTTCGCTCAAATTCTCTAAGGCCTGTTTCTACAGAATGGGAAGAAACAGTAGTTCCTGTATCACAGAGCTGTTCTGAGGAAATGAGTTGAAGTAGTAACAGTTTTTTCAAGAAACGTTAGCTACCATTATCTAATAATATAAGAATCCTATCAAACTAAAGGTTGTAAATGGAGAGCTTTAAATGCTGTTTTATTTTTACTTTCCTAGAGAGTCATATTTATTATTTATTCTTTAACCAGAGTCTATAACTTTCGATAAAAGTTTTCAGCCGTCCTTGAGTAATTTTTTTTTTAGAAAAGCGAGGTAATAAATGTACCAAAATGAAATTCTAAGCCCACTCCTTCCTTTAGCTGCTTTGCTTTCTATCTGTTCTACATTCCCTCACTGTCTGGCACTGAATTCAATGAGACTTCAAAATGTGAATGAGAGTTTGATTTGGATGAGTGTCAAACCAAAGCCACCACTACTACGTTGCGGTGCCTTGTATTTATTTCCTTTTTTTCCTCTTAAAGTAAAAAAATCCGCTGCTCTGCAGTGTTTTAGCTGAGATGGGGGAGGAGGTGAAGTAAAACGTTTGAAACAAAATTTAACATGCCAAGACTTCAATGGAATTTCGATCATTATAGTTTATGCATATTTACTGAGGGCTATGCTTTTGCTAATGTAAACAGCTATTTTTCTTCTTTCCCAACAAGTTGCCTGTTACCAGAGAAAATATCTCTTGTATGCAGCTTCTTTTGTGAGAACCATCTTGCTAGTTGAATGAAAAATGAACAAAATATTCAATGAGATTCTCAAAAGATAAATAATAATAATAAAGGTTTTTATGCTAGCCTTTATATTTGTTGGTTGGTTAAAATGTTTGACATCACCAGCCTTTACGTCTTAATATTTAGTTGAAAAGAAATATAACTTTACTATTAAATGATTTGCGTTGATTACTTCCTCTTGCCATAACCACACTTTTTAGGAATTCCATCGTGTTTGGATGTTTGTATGCATGCATATGAACATACATAATTTTTTCTTGTATACCTTTGTTATACCTGTATTGCTTTCATTTCCTGGAAGGCTTTTAGTAGAACATAAAGTCAAAATTCTTTGGATTTGCCTTTTGCTTCATGTCTTCTCTCAGGTTTTCAGGCACCTGCTACATTGTCTTCTGTATTTAGACAGTAAGGGAGGTAGACTCATGGCAGAGAGAAGTTTGAGTTTCCTCTCTGAAACCACCTGGCAACTGCAGATAAACGGTATATGTAAAGTGGGAGAAAATTTCTTAGGACCTCCACAATTACAACACAAATAATAAAATAAAGTGAAGCTGTAGTTACATTGTCAAACATAAAAGAGTACAAGAGAAGAAATCATAGAACGTGCCCCACCAAGCACACATTTAGACCTGCTGTTTTCCCTGTGGGTGTCCACATGACTTTGATTTTCATCTAATGACAAGAAAACACAAACATTGGCAAAAGCTTTACTCGAGTTTTGGTGACCCCACTGTGTTAAATAGGACTTGAATTTGAGTGCCTAAAGAAAACTTCTGTATGATATGTTTGTTTGGCTTTTATTCCCAGAAACTTAACAGTCCCATCAATCAAAAGAGAAACATCATCTAGAAAATGGGAAAAAGTGTTTTGATAGGGAGATTAAAAAATAAGCATATTCTCCTTCCTCATGACCTTTGTTAATAACTTTGAAAAAGTCATTCCATTCATAGGACACAGTGATTAAAGGTGATCCAAACTTATGTGTGAATTGCTCAATACTCTTTACACCATAGGATGCTCGAGTTGAAGGTCGAGTCATTTTAGTTTTTGATGAGTGTGAGGAAATGAAGCAGATTTTTATATCCTAAGGTTGACCATCTACCTAGCCTTGTCTGCTCTCACTCTGAAATTTTGTAGGTAAAGTCTAACGATCTTAGGTGGTGATATTGTCAACTAGGATAGATTTAGGGCTGCATCTGCTCTTCTGTGTTTCAGTGTCTCAGAATCTAATGTTCAGATAATTCCTGAGTCATAATTCTTGAAAGAAAGGAGAATGCAATACTTAGAGAAGGGTAAGAGAAGCTAGTCTTTGAAAATCAGGAGAACCAGGTTAAATATTTCCTTAATAGATAGCCCCTTTGCTCTTCCTACTAATCAGTGTCAGCCAGCTCTTGAAGTAAACACCTGCTCAGAGACAGGCACACATGGCATTTACTGTAGAAGTTAAAGTAGGTACTCAATTTCTCTTAAAATTAGACTTTATTATAAATCAGTAATCTGCTTTCCTTGTATAATGCAACTATCTGGATTTAAAAAAAAGAAAATAATGATCATTTTTGGAAGTGATATTAATCATAACACTCTTATTTAAATATTTTCTATACACTGTAGCAAAATTTCCTCTCCCAATCTAGAATAGTGATAGCTTTCTACCATATCCAGTCATTTGCCAAATTTCCTATATTCTTCTCTAAAATATTATATTTTTCTATAATTTTAGTATTTTATTTTCACTGATATTACTTTTCTTTAGGCCCTTTTAACCTTTCACTTAGTAAATTACAGCACAAGGAAGGAATTACAGATTATTTTGAGTATTTTCTGGAATTTTAAGCCTGGAAAGATGACATTAAAAGTAGTAGCTAAAATTTTAAATATTGAAGAGAAAGATGAGCTTAGTTTTGACCAGATTCAGCTTGATACATTCATTCAGAATTACCAGCACACAGTTTAATGCATGCACGTGTCTGTGTTTGAATGTATCATAGAAAAGGTCAGCATGTATGTTTTGCTATACTGATTCTAGATTGGTATAATCTTGGGTGTTCTGAGAACAAAGATTTAAGGTTTGAAAGATTAAGTAGGTTTGCAAGGCAAGCTACCCACTATAACGCATGAAACTTACACACATACACAATTTTTGAAGATTAACAATCCATGTTGAACTATTAAATACCTTACATAATTTTACTATTTTATTTATATAATTATTTCTAAAATTTATTTCATTATGATAGTTTTTTTTTAATTTTTTAAAAGAGAAAGCGAGAGAGCACAGCTGTTACTATATAGAAATGCAAACATTTTTTCCCTTAGAAAACACTGATTTAAGTTATCTGATGAGTAGAGAAGTCTACAAAAAAGGATGAAAGAAGAGGTTTCTAAACTTTAAGGTCAGAGAGATGACAGAAGATGTTTTAGGATAAGAAAGACTTAATTGTGTTTATTAATAGATAATGGGGGAAAGTCAATAGTGGTAGCATGAAATTTCAAGAAATTATAAGGATGATAAAAAAGATCATGAAGTCATTAAAAATAGATAATATAAATTTAATCACTAACATAAAAATTCATTTAGGGCTTCCCTGGTGGCACAGTGGTTGAGAGTCCGCCTGCCGATGCAGGGGACACAGGTTCGTGCCCCGTTCCAGGAAGATCCCACATGCCACGGAGCGGCTGGGCCCGTGAGCCATGGCCGCTGAGCCTGCGCATCTGGAGCCTGTGCTCCACAATGGGAGAGGCCACAACAGTGAGAGGCCCGCGTACCACAAAAAAAAAAAAAAAAAAAATTCATTTAAGAAGCTTTTAGCTGGCAGCATTCTGGAGTTTTGAGAAATGAAGTGGCGAATTTAAGGAGAATAGAAGTATTTTGTAATGGCCACAAAAGGAAATGCAAAAAAAAAAAAAAACCACTAGGAAATTGAGGATAAATAAAAGTGTTGTAAGTCAGCTTTGAGAGTCCAGCAGTGGTGGAAAAATGTGAATTTACTGTGAAGTTGGTTGAAAGTGGTAGATTTATTCCAGTTAAGGATGATGAGCTGATACAGTTATGGACAGGGGTTTCTGTGTGTCACCTTTGGCAAAGCAAGTTTCGTGCCATCAAGGGCTCAGATGATTTTGAATGTGAAAGAGATCATTTAAAATGGACGATAAAGAAATCCCACTTCCACATAGCTTCTGGATGGCAGCCAAATGGCTACCTTCTCTCTTTCCTTAAATATCCATAAAGATATGAAAGATAAAGAAAATGTCTCAACACTATCAAAAAACATTGTAATAATAACAGTGAACATTTATTGAATTCTTACTATGTCAACGCAGTATAGTCATATGTATTGACTCAGTTTATCTTTGCTAATATTTTATTATTATCCGTAAATTATTCCCATTTTTCAGCTGAAGAAATTGAGGTAGGGAAGTTAAGTAAAATACTCAAGTTTGCATAGCTAGTGAACAAGTGTTGGATTTGAACCTAGTGAATGTGGCTACAAAGTCTGTTCTTTTAAACACCACATTATATTGTTTAACATCAAAACCTATGAGAAATGATAATAATTTCAAGTTGCAACAAGGTGAGAATACAACTGGAATGAGAGAAACCCAGTCTTCTGTTGATGACCTAAACTGTTTTCCCCTTTGTTTCTTGGAGAGAGGAGTAGGTGATCCCTTTCTAACCCTATCCAAGTACAGCTCATGTGTGATGCCCACTTAATTATCAACACACTAACACCGTATCTAACTTCCACACAGCTGCCAGGTGACTCCCTGGGACTTAGCAATGGATCCCGCTCAGCAGTTTCCCCAGGCTGCCCATTCTTTTCTTCAAGTGGTCTTCCTAGGGCTGCTGGCCTTTCCTTTTAGCACCACAGACTTCTACGGATGATTGTTATTGCTAATCTCACCCTGCTTGGTCCAGCTCTTACAGTAGTAGAGAAGTAAGGAGGCAAAGAGAATATAATCCTTATATCAGAATTGAGTTTTCCAAGTAATAAATCTTTGATCAACAATTAGACAAAATGCTAGTGGCTTGAAAAATGCTTTTGAAAAACTTAAGAGCAATCACTGGCAAATTTTAAACATGACATGCATCCTCTTACATGGCAGTAAATTTAAAATCAAATTGAACACTGTCCATATAACAAAAATATAGATGTCAAGGACACGTGAAATTAAAGAAAAAGACAAAGAAGAAGTATGTCTGTTATAGTAGTAAATTGGGAAAATTCCATCTTAAAAGATACATTCTCTCACTTAGGGGAAAAAACAAGTTTCAGTGATATACCATTTGAAAGATGAAATGCCTAAAATTTGGTATCATGAAGATTTTAACAGAAAAATGAAAATCCAAACAATGGGTGAAACTCTATCAAGTCATTAAAATTAGAAGAAAAGTGACAATGCAATTTTAATATTTCTATATAGGCATTTCAACAAAAAAAGATTAAATGGGACAAAGAGTTACACTGATTGGAAAACACATAATTCATAATATGGACATAATGTAACTTTAACTCTGCCACACATTTCAATGGTATAGTGACCTTTCACATTAAGCTTCCTACCACCAAGGAGCTCATATTTTGAGCTCAAGGGGCCATGTGATTCATGCTGATGGAGGTATATACAGAATGCTGTGGAGATATACACTGAATAATATCTAAATAGACTGGGAGATCAGACAATACTGAGGTGATTTTTATTAGGAATAAGTTACATAAATATGACAGTACTTGTCCAGAGACAGAAGAGAAATATTGTAAAACCACAAAGACCATGCATATAGCAGGCCAGTATCACACATTTCCCATGCACCCTGGCTTCAAATTATGATGCGTTTGACTAACTGCAAAAAAGTTTTCATTTATCTTCTATTGTTTCATATAAAAATATTTGTTCTGCTTTGTTTGCTTTCATCCTTTTTATTAAACACAATTTTAGTTGGAAAAAATTCAAGGTTACCAAAAAATGTCAAGAATGGTACAACGAACTCCCATGTATCCTTTACCACCATTTCGTTTTGACAACTGCCCAGGCAGTTATCACAACTGAATACAATCCAGCCTGGTGCCTTGCACTCAGTGGTCACGTCATTCTCGTCTCCTTCAAAAAGAGCAGCTCTTCAGTCTTTCCTTGACTTTAACAACCTTGACATGGTTGAGGATTACAAGGCATTCATTTTGTAGAATGTCCCTCAGTGCAGTATTGTCCAGTGTTTCCTCAAGGTCATACCTAGGAATATACCTGTAAGGTTATGCATTTTTGGCAGGAAAGCGCAGGAGTCATTCTATGTCCTCACTGTGTCCTGTCAGTTTGCCTATGATATTTGTGTCTCATTACGGTCATATTGCCTTTGATAATTTGATTAAGGTGGTCACTGCCACATTTTTCCACTAGAAAGTTACATTTCTTTTTTCTCTTTGTAATTATTAAGTATTTTGCAGGGAGCTATTTTGAGATTAAATAAATATCCTGTTTCTTTTTACACTTCATTCATTAATTTTATTTTTTTTAATCTTTTTTTAAATTTAAGTATGGTTGATTTACAATGTTGTGTCATTCATTAATTTTAGAAACTTGATATTTCTTACCTGTGTTATTACTTTGATTATTGATGATTATTTTCTAATTTCATTTATCGCAATGCATTTATTATTTGATACTCTACTGTAAGGGAGAGATTTTTCTTCTTACAATTCATTTATTTATTTGTTTATATCAGTGCAAACTAAAGAATTCCAATTTTATTCAATGTGTTATAACCATTACTATAATTGTTCAGAGTTGATCAGCAAGAGTCCTTTAAGCTAGATCCTTTATCATTTTGACATGTCTAAATCATTCTTTGAGTACTTCCATAGTATCTGGTGCACACAATGTTCTAGAATCATCTTGGAGTTGCTGCAGCACAGAAATTAGCCATTTCTTCAGGGAGCCCTGGTTCCTTTCATAGGAAAATACCATGTAGAAACCAAGATCTGAGTGGTACATGTGTTTTTTATTATTGGGATTTTGCTACTCATAGGCCCTCTCAGTGGACAGAGGTAGGAAATATATGTGTTTACACTTACACACATGCACATACAGAACTTTTCATCTATATCTGTAACTATACTTATATCTATATATTAAAATATGACTTCATGCTAATAAATCCAATTTTTTAAGACTTTAATTTTTTAGAGAAGTTTAGATTTAAAGCAAAATTGATGGTAAGGTACAGAGATTTCCCATGTACCCCCTACCCTCACATATGCATAGCCTCTCCCATTATCAACATTCCCCCACCAGAGTGGGCCATTTGTTACAATTGATGAACCTGTATTGACACATCATAATCACCCAAAGTCCATGGTTTACTCACATGGATCCTGACTTTAGTGTTTTATCTAAAAAGTCGTAGACATAATCAAGGTCATCTAAGTTTTCTCCTATGTTATTTTTTAGGAGTTTCATACTTTGAATTTTACATTTAAGTTTGTAATCCATTTTGAGTTAATTTTTGTGAAGAGTACAAGATCTGTGTCTAGATTCATTTTTTGCATGTGGATGTTCAGTTCAGTTGTTCAAGCACCATTTGTTTAAAAGACTATCTTTTCTCCGTTGTAATGCCTTTCCCCCTTTATCAAAGATCAGTTGAGTATATCTATGAGGTGGGATTCTATTTCTGGGCTTCCTCTTTCTTCTGTTCCATTGATCTATTTGTCTGTTTTTTTCACCAATAACACACTGTTCTGATTACTGTAGCTTTAAGACTGTAGTCTTGCAGTCAGGTGGTGTCAGATCTCCAACTTTGTTATTATCCTTTAATATTGTATTGGATATTGTGGATCTCTGTGTAAACTATTGAATTGGTTTGTCACTATCAATATGATAACTTGCTGGGATTTTGATTGGGATTGCATTGAATCAATAGATCAACTGATATCTTGACAATATTGAGTCTACCTATCCAACTACCTCCATTTAGTTGTTTGATTTTGTTAATCAGACTTTTGTAGGTTTCCTCATATACCTCTTATACATATTTTGTTACTTATATATAAGTATTTTATTTTTGGGGTGCTGATGTGAATGGCATTGTGTTTAATTCCAAATTCCACTTGTTCTTTGCTATAAAAGAAAGCAGTTGACTTTTGTATTTTAACCTTATATCCTGCAGCCTTGCTATAATAACTTGTTAGTTCCAGGAGGGTTTTTTTTTTCTGTTTTCTCTTTTGAATTTGTTACATAGACAAGGCTTTGAGTTTTTCACTATTAAGCATGATGTTAGCTATAGGGTTTTTTTTAAGATATTCTTTACCAAGTTGAGGAAGGTCTTCTCTATCCCTAATTTACTGAGTGTTTTTTATCATGAATGAATGTTGGATTTTGTCAGATGCTTTTTCTGCATATATTGATTTGATCGTGTTATTTTTTTCTTCTTTAGCCTGTTGATATGATTGATTACATTACTTGATTTCCAAATGTTGATGCAGCCTTGCATACCTGGGATAAATCTCACTTGACTGTGGTGTGTAATTCACTTTATACATTATAGGATTTGATTTTCTAATACTTTGTTAAAGAATTTTACATCTACGTTTATGAGAGATATTGATCTGTAGTTTTTATTTCTTGTAATGTCTTTGGTTGTGTTATCAGGGAAATGCTGACCTCATAGAATGACTTAGGAAATATTCCCCCTGCTTCTGTCCTTTGAAAGAGATTATAGAGAATTGGTATAATTCTCTTTCAACTGTTTGGTAGAATTCATAAGTGAATCCATCTGGGTCTTGTGCTTTCTGTTTTGGAAGATTATTAATTATTGATTAAAATTCTTTAATACAGGCCTATTCATATTGTCTATTTCTTCTCATGTGAGTTTTGGTAAATTGTGTCTTTGAAGGAATTGGTTCATCTCATCTAGATTACAAAATTTGTGGGCACAGACTTTTCCATAGTATTCTTTTATTATCCTTTTAACGTCCATTGGATCTATAAAATAGATTCAACTTTAACCTATCATTAGTCATGCCTGTGCAATGACTTTTAGACTGAAACCAGATTGAGGGAAGAAAAGAAAGAAAGGCAAGTATTAAAAAGCCTTTGTTTTTGCTGATATTGTTTTTTAAGTCTTCCTTGTCATCTCCTAATATTCAGTGACTTTGAGACGAAGGAAGGATGTCGTTTCGTCTCGTCCCCTCATTTTATGCCTAAAATGATTGAGAGGGAAATGGGACTACTTGCAAAGCAGCACATTTAGGTAAAGGTAAAGTCACACATTTTACTCAGAACATGTCAGTTGTCTAATGCTTTATCCACCAAACATTATTTTACATTTACTTACTAAAAAGAAAATAAGATGACTAAGACTTAGCTAGTTAGATTTCATATTTATTGAGGGACTGCTATAAACTGGGCACTCTTTCATAAATTGAATCTTTCAATCTTTTCAACAAAAACATGCAATAGTAATTAAAAATCCACTTTACTAATGAGGATACCCTTATTCAGAAAGAATTAATGAATTGCTTAAAGTCAAATAAGATCATCAAGTATGGCTCAAATTTTGCTGAATTGATTCTAAATCTGCTGAGCTTGATAGTACATTACTGCCTAAGACATCTGTAATAACAGAAAGAGGGCTGGAGCGAACCATGCCAAATGGCAATCAAATTAAAATAATCAGTGATTTTTAAAATTAAATTAGATAGTGGAAGTGATTGATATTTAATTTACTTTTACCATCTTATTTGTGAAATAATGAGTCCACTCAAAAATTACTTTAGTAATCACCTAGTATGTGCTGGAAATTGTACTTTTAATGGACAATTAAATGGTAATTAAATCATACCATCAAAGACTCAATTAATAACATATATATGTGGGAAAACATGCAGTTAATAAAATATATATTAAGCATAATATAAGGAAATGCTTTTTGTGAAATACATACAAAACAGCATAGAAGTATAGATTAAGGAGCCAGCAGGTACCTTCAAAAAAGAGAGGGATGTAAGGAATAAAAGCAATTTTTCTTTTTATGAAAAGAGAAGCATTAATCAGGGATAGTGTGTTTTATGAAGCTGTGCCACATCTATCTTTTTTACACCCCTATTACCTACTAGTGCTACCTGCTTCGGTGTAGACACTCAATAAATATTTATTTAATAAACAAATAAATGAAAGAATAAATGTTGAGTGAATATCCAGTAGCATCATATAGCTGAAACTTAGATTATGGGATGGGGAATGGCAGAAGGCAAATTTGGAAATGTTAATCGAGGCACACAGTGAATGTTTTCACTACCACTTTACGTAATCAGGACATTGTTCTGTGATCTTGAACAGCAGCAACCAAAGTAAATATAATGTGAGCCACACAAATAATTTTAAATTTTCTAGTAATCACATTAAAAATTAGTAATGTAGGGCTTCCCTGGTGGCGCAGTGATTGGGAGTCCGCCTGCCGATGCAGGGGACACGGGTTCGTGCCCCGGTCCGGGAGGATCCCACATGCCGCGGGGCGGCTAGGCCCGTGAGCCATGGCCGCTGAGCCTGCACGTCCGGAGCCTGTGCTCCGCAACGGGAGGGGCCACAACAGTGGGAGGGGCCACAACAGTGGGAGGGGCCACAACAGTGAGAGGCCAGCATACCACAATAAAAAAAAAAGAAAAAAAATTAGTAATGTATCCCTACTCTACATTAAATGAAATTTATATATCATAAGGATCGAAATTATTATTTTGACATATCATCAGTTTTAAAATTATTAATAAAATATTTGACATTATTTTTTCGTACTCCTTTGAAATCTGGTTGTATTTTACATTGACAGTGTCTCAACTTAGATTAACCGCACATTAACTGCTCAATAGCCATATGTGGCAGTGGTTAGTGTACTAAGCAGGACAGGTCTAGGGCTCTGGTTACTTAAAGTGTGGTCCTTAGACAAGCAACACTTAAAAAGCTGGTAGAAATGCAGAATCCTGGGCTGCACTGGAGACCAACTAAATTAGAATCTGCATTTTCTTAAGAACTTCAGGTAGTTTTACGTACATGACAGTTGGGGAAACACTGGTCTAGATAACCAGCTCTAACATTAGGTGTGTACATCCCAAGGAGTTCAGAAGATACATGCTACTGGAGTGCAGAAAGATTAGATCTATCATTTACATTACATTACATTACATTTTAAAAGTCCAAAGTAAATTAAGCTTCACATATATTTAATATTGTATCCACACTAGTGCCTTTATTTTGTCCAAATGTCAGATTATCTCATATCATTAATGTCTGGTAACCTGAGGTAAGAGTTGAAGTTCTGCAAAGGGAACAAGTACTGTGCCTGTTATCTTTGCCTGTTAAATGGATTTACAAGTTTTATTGCCTCTTATGTTTCCTGGTATTAATTAAATAACAAAATGAAGACTGTAAAATATTTTTGCAAATGCATTTTTTCAAATAAAAGAAAACAAAACAGAAAAGTGCCAGAGCTAACCATTCTAATTCTCACAGAAAAATCTTCTTTAGTCTCAAATATAAATAGAAAAAAAAAAATGATGATATAATCAGACTTAATAAGCAGTGAGGTGAAACCTCTAAAGTTATCAAAATATCTCCTTGAAATATAGATTAACACCCCTAAGGTTAATGGTGAATTTAGCCCCCAGAGTATATTGTACTTTGAGATATTACCTGATGATAGTAAAAAGCCATTATAATTAGTAAGACATTTGAAATATTTTTAATTTAATCTTTGTTAGGTGTTTTCTACAGGCAGCTTTGCCTAGGAGAGTTCCAATTCACAACACTTGTCTCAATATAATTATAAATAGCACCACCTTTTGCTCTCAGAAGAGTCTCTGTTTGGAAAAGAAGTCATTAGGTCACCCTGTTTATCACGTGCACTCAAAATTTGTCTTTTGAGTGTCTTCTAATGTATGTAATGTGTAAGTACAGCAAATAGTACATGTACCTAATTTTAAGATGAATGATCACATATACTGGTAGAAATCTATTTATTTATCTATTTATTTTTGTTACGTTGGAGACCACACTGTGAAGACCTGACTTGCGAGAAGCTGGAATGTTTCCCAGGTTCACTCTTAGCCCCATGCTTAATTGTTCTCGGCAGCCTCTTTCAGGCCAGGAATATGTGTTCCCTCTCAGACTGATGCAAAGTGACAGTCTAAGCAGAGTTGTGTATTTTTTTTCTCCTCTCTTTCTTCTTTCTCCTGCCTAATTGTGGGAAGAGGGAGAAATAATTGTTAGGAATTTCAAAGGTCTTTCCTGCATAGCGGGTTGTTTACTGACCCAAGGAAAGGCAGAATCAACAGGAGGCAGCAACTTAACCAAGTTGAGTGAGAGTGGCCTGTGAGCTTTGAAGACAAATTTGCAAACTGCAAAGTGGCTCATCCGCTCATGGTTCACCTGGGATAAGTTAAAGATACCTGTAAATGGAAAATTTTATATTTGAGCAGATAAAGTAAAAGATAAAATTTAGATGGTTAAAAATGGACAGTACCCTAAATAAATGGATGCTTATATGATCTCTGAAAATCTTTTGGCACTCTACGAGTCTTTATTAAGAAAATAAGACATAGATGCAGTCTTCCATTCCGTGTCGATATATTATTGTTTTTTTAGTTTAAGCTGAAGGGAATAGGATGATTCTAGAGAATGAGATGGTATTTGAGTGCCCGTATAATGAAACCGGCAAGGCATTTGGTGAGAGGTCAACTGAACCAGCAATTAAATGGATTAAATGCCCCTGAAATGTGGAAATCAAAGAGACATAAAGTTACTTGTTAAATATGACTTTTCATTATGGAGGAAGAAATTGGAGCAGGACACAAAGCCTGCCAAAACCTAGCAGACGTTTGGCAGGGAATGCCATCAAACATTTAAATTACAGGTGTGTGTATTCTACTTAGAGAATGTCCAGGCATAAGCAATTGCTTTCTCAGTGTCCCCAGCACTACAAGAGACTTTGGTATTTTTCACACAATGAAGGTCTAGATGGGGGCAACTTTTCTCAAGTGTGTTCCTTGGAACACTAGATTTTCCAATATGCCTTGGGAAGAAGATACAACATTCAGGTAAATATAGGAAAACATTCACATTCTATTGCTGTCCTAAAATTCACATTGCACATTCACGTACTTAATGGTCTTAGAGTTAATGGTCTTAATGATCTTGCAGGAGCTAAATTAGTTGTTCAGCTTTGTTCATTCCACCATTACCTAAGCATCTTAAACTTCAGAAACTTTACTGTGAGTGGCATCTATTAATATTCTAGAAACTAGTGTCCTACAGAAAACATTTTGGGAATTGCTGGGCTGGACGAATGTGGCTGATGTACTACTATTACTAGCATGCTGTTGGCCTTGATATGGAAACCTAAGTTTCAAAACAATCAAAGATAGTATTGGAACAGCATTTCAAACTATTTTAGTTGAATTTAGATTTCCATTGCTCAGTTATTTGAGCCTTCCTCTGTGTCTGAAATAGCAGTGTTATTTTCACTCCTACATCAGCGCATTAGCGAAAGACCTGGTTAACAAGAAACCTGACAAATAATATTGAACTATTCTCAGATGTGAAACTTGTGATTCTATAAATGCCAGGGTATAATAAAAAATATGTATTAATATGTATGTATGTATGTGTGTATTTAATTATTTATTTTAATCAAACTACATATTTCTGAAATGAGGTAGATATATCCTCACTGGTACAATGTAGAAAATCATCATTGTTACTGTTTGGATGGTATAATATACTATTGGAAGATAATTGCATTTAAGTTTCAGCTAATGTTATATATTTCTTAAGGTGAAAAAAAAAAAAAAGCTGATCTGTAAAAATAGAAAATTCCCTAAAGAATTTCTTGTTGGTGTTTAGGGACCAAATAGTATAGGTTTTCCAGATGCTCAGAGATAATGGTGTAAACTGACCAGCCTGTACAATGGTTAACTTGGTGGAAGTGTGGGAAAATATCTTTCAGCACTGGACTTTGTAATCTAGTCTCATTTACAATCAATATAAGTGATTCAGCTTGAGGAATAAAGTAAAGCCGATAGTATTGGTGAAAGAAAATATTTTAAACTGTCCCAAGATGTCATTACCAATACAATCTTATTTTGTTGCCTAGTTCTTCAGAACCAAGTTCTTTTAGCCAAAATTATTTAATATATTTAAACTGAAAAACAAATATTTTTACTTAATTACTGCTATCTTCAGCTGAATCTGGTATTAATTACTGCTAATAATGAATATAAATGAGCCATTATCTAATAATAAACAATTTAAAATAATTGGATTAACAAACTAGTAGAGAGGCAAGCATCTAGAAGTATTATGTCCTTAACTATCATCAAAAAAATTTCAAATTTTGTAAAATCTGCAACAGGTGCATATGAAATTACTTTACATCTTCCTTTCTTTTCACAGGTTGTATACTATCTTTGATTTTAAGTCTTGTTCTGTAATGAATTGTAATGGCCCTATTGATATAGACTATGATATCACTTTTACCAAGCTAATAGAAGGTTTCATTTTAGTTTTTTTGTTCATTCATTCCATCAAGTATCCAAACGTGCCAGCCAAGGTGCTAGATACTCTGGGTGTTATCTATCAGCAGGACAGACATGGTACTTACTTAACTTAAAGAAGTTTGTAAACTGCTGAGAAAGGCAATGACAAGTAAACAGACTAAGTAATTGCATTTAGTAATTGAAAGGAGTGCAATGAGGTATGACATGTTATTATCTCATCAAAGACAAAGTTGAATTATGAGGAGCATGTTACTATAATCATAATGTTCACATTTTTGGTAGCATGTGTTTCTGAATTTCCGAGGATGATTTTCTGACTGGGTTCCAGTGGGACGTGACCTTTGAAGACTGTTGACAGATTTGTGCCCACTCCGCCAGACCCTCCTGTATCTTTCATGGTTAAGGTTAAAGGTGCATGTCCTAGTTGTAAAAGTAAGGACAGTCAATGGCTTGTAAGTTTGCTTGTGATTATGTTTTTTAGTATCCACTCAAGTATCACAATTACATGGACCTATGACACAAGGAGTTTATAATAATACTCAGAACCAGATGAAATGTTTCTGTAAGGCTGATCATCTGATTTTTCCTTTATTCACATTTGTGTTTCTGTTCACGATTTAGTGAATATGATTGTCCAGAAGTTGTAATTCTGACTCGAGAGGCAGTTCTGACTAGAGTTGAAAACTGATGAACCACTTTTGTCTTGTGGGTCCATTATCTTAGCATTTTAATTTATTTTTTTACATTTAATTAATTTATTTATTTTTGGCTGTGTTGGGTTTTTGTTGCTTCGTGTGGACTTTGTCTAGTTGTGGTGAGCGGGGGCTACTCTTCGTTGCGGTACATGGGCTTCTCATTGCGGTGGCTTCTCTTGTTGCAGAGCACGGGCTCTAGGCGCACGGGCTTCAGTAGTTGTGCCTCGCGAGCTCTAGAGTGCAGGCTCAGTAGTTGTGACTCACGGGCTTAGTTGCTCCGCGGAATGTGGGATCTCCCTGGACCAGGGTTCGAACCTGTATGGCAGGTGGATTCTTAACCACTACACCACCAGGGAAGTCCCATTACCTTAGCATTCTATTTGGGTCTTTGAAATTAGTATACTTCATAGGAGGTAAATAAAAACTAAAGAGAGAGAAAGAGGAGAAAGGAAATCAGAATGAGGTTAGGAAGAAAGGTGATATTGTCCACAATATATATTTCTGACAAAAGTTAATGATCCTTAAATTTGTCCAGTAGGAAATTGCTTCAGAGATATGAATGAAATCAGTTCCTACTAATGAAAAATCCCAACATAGTCACCAGGTAAACTAGGCAGCCCCAGGGATTAAGAGAAATAATCTACCTGAAACGTTCCATTTTCTAGAGATTACCCTGTTGATAGGACTCATGAAACACAATTTCTGTCTACAAATTGTGCTTCTATTTATTTTTTTAAAGTTTTCTGTTAGAGACTATTTTAAAATTTAATATTTGCAACTATTTATTATTCCTCTAAGAAATAACACAATCGTAATGTATCCCTGAGAGTTACCAAACAAGAAAGCAAGCTAAATCAGTAAAAGATGCATGTATATAAGAATAGAAAAAAGAAAGCCTATGCCCAAGGCCAATAAACAGCAAGCTAGATCCCAAAGAACAGTCAGAGCTATTCAAACTTGCTGGGAGTAACCAGGGGGAGGGGATTTATTTCTCAGTTTTGTCATCTTCCCTTGGCCACCCCCTTCACTTGTATCCTCTCTCACAACAGGTCAAATAAAATTCTGATATGGGGTATATGCCACAGAGATTCTGCAAGGCACACAGGTGTTGGCATTTGGCACAAAGATGTTTCAATCTTTATTTTCCATCATGGTAAGAGCAAATGTTTAAAAGAAAATAATTTACAAAAGTTTCTATACCTGGTTCACAAAATAAAGCCCACCCAGGCTGACAAGTAAAACAAGACTTAGTACCACCTTGACTCTCATGGCCAGTCAGACAAGCAGGTAAATCATTTGAGAAAGATTTCCAAGCTTAATCCTTTGAAAATTGATCTCACCTCAGGGGGATACCAAATCATACTCTCCATCTAAATGTTCCTGCTTTAAACCACACTTGCTCAACAAGTTTTGTAGGGGAGAAAAATTGTTTTTGTTTTGAAACAATATGAATTCATTATAAAGAAAATGCTTTATTCTTATTTTCAGAAGGTAAATTATGCCTTTTTTAAAAGTCAGTTTTTATTATAAAATGATTACTATAATGTGTTTATATACTCATAAAGAAAAGCATGCATATTTCCAAAGGCACCAAAGTAAATATTTTAGCCAAAAGTAGTTTCTGCCATGGAGTTAAATAGCAAAGACCAAGTGCTTTTTAAGAAAGTAAAATGCTGCATGAATAGTTGTTTGTGCAAACTTCAATTAATAATAATATTAATAAAATGCTTATCTCCTTAACATTATTTTAGACTAACATAGAACGTGTTCCAGAAGCAAAATGCTTGACTTGTGAGATAGGTGACCCCGATTTTAATCTGTGCTCTGCCATCAATTAGCTGTTTTATTTTATGTAATTCCCTTAACCTCTCTTGGTTAAATTCAATTATCCTTAAAATTGGAGAAATTGACTATATTATCTCCTAAGTCCCTGGAAGCTCTAAAATCTCTATGATGCTGAAAGGCCAATATCATAAAATTTCCACCTCCATCAGTTTACATGCCTCTCTCTGGCCCAGTTTTGATCAGGGTTATATTAACTAATGACATGAGTATTGTGTCCAAGGATAAACTACTTCAAAGTTATGTTTCACTTCTTAGGTTTTCTTAAAATATGTTTTAAAAAGTATGTGTCAAATAATTAGAATTTTAACTCCAACAATTAAACCAAACAATATGTATTAGGAACAGTGTTCTGGGATGATAAGAATTGCTATATAATCCAGAGTGTGTGTGTGTGTGTGTGTGTGTGTGTGTGTGTGTGTGTACTTTTTTTAGCCAGTTGACAATTTCAGGCTATTTATTGATGCAAGATGCCAGAAGAAAGAAGAAAATGTTTCCAAGAGGAGAGAGAAAAGAAAGAAGGACAGGAGGAAGGAAGGGAGGGAGGGAGAGAGGAAGGAAGGAAGGAATTGTAAGAGCAAGAAAAGCCTTCTACTAGCTGTACAGTAAGGTTTATTTTGTTAGCAAGAGGAGGCACCGTGAGGTTTTGCTCATTGATCAGCCATATGTGTGAGCAGCAAATTAGAACCATTCATTTTTCTTGAGCTGGAGTTGCAATTCTCAAGAGTGGTGTGGATATACTGATGGGTCATAATTAGCTGGAGGTGAATTTCAAGTAATCTGATATTTGTTAAAGGAGCAAACTTTGCAAATGATTTTCTTTAAAGTAAATCAGAACACATTTAGGTTAAGCCTATGATAATAACCCCTTTGCTTCCATTCTGACATTCTATCTAGAGAGGAGCAAAAGGGTAGAGTAATAGAGGGCTGTCAGTTGTTCATAACTCTGATAGTGAGGGCCTCTCTAGCTCAGAAAGTCAAGGAAACTTTTTGGATGAAAGTTACAGAAACTGAGTTCAACTTAACCTAAAGAAAGAGGTAAAATACTGGAAAGGACAGGGATAGAGGTTTGCCTCAGATTTAATGAAGCAGGCAGTCAAATACTGAGCCTTTCTCTTTCATTTTCATCTGGGCTTATCTTGGCTTCACTTCTCTACTGAAGATCATGTATTCCACTAAGTGGGAGGTGTGAGGGCAAACGTTGCAATCAGCCTCATCCTAGCTTGGGACTCAAAGGGAAAAGCAGAGTTCTCTGTCTCAGCGTATATATATGTACTGAGCATATATATAGAGATAGATAGATTAGATAGATAGATAGATGATATATGTATACATATATCATCTATCTTTAGATAGATAGATGATAGGTAGAGATAGATAGATAGATATACATATCTCTCAAGGAAAAACTCTGTTTCACTCAGTTGGGTAGGCTGGTATCACTTAAACCCTATAGACAAATCACCATGTCCATAAAGAAAAGGTATTATATCCAGAGGGCCACATTACAATAATATACAGCCTCCCCAAATAAACAGGATACTAATAAGGAAGGAGTGTCCAAAAGCCCTGGTTCTCTGCTGAGTTGAATGCATAGACGTTTTTATGTCTAATTAATTCAATTATTCCCTTCGATAATGGTTAGAAAATAGAAACCAAGAAATAGAGTTACATAATCACCATTTTCAATTTTATAGCTGCCCCAATGCAGTTCAGATACAGTTTGCATTTTGCATATGTATTGCTATAAAAGAGTCAGACAGTTTACAGACAAAAATAGAAATTAACACACCAGTCAGGCTGATAACCATGAGAAATATTAACAAGCACATGATATGTTTTAGAAAAGAAAAAAGCGTTTTCTGCCTTAAAATTACAACTTGCATTTCATGGCTACGACTTAAAAAAAATGTTGATTTAATTTGGATAACTAGTCCACCTGTGTGTTTGTATGTGTGTATGTTAAAGAATATTTGGTGACTTTGTTAAATATTTCAGACATTTAAGTGACCACTGAATCACTTTTATCTTAGCTTTAACTTGCAAACTGTTGTGTGCAGTCACAGTCACAAAGCTAAAGATCATTTTGTTTAAGCAACAAGGATATACTGTATAGCACAGGGAATTGCAACCTGTAATGGGGTATAATCTGCAAAGATATGACATCACTCTGCTGTACACCTGAAGCTAATATACTATTGTAAATCAACTATACTTAAATAAAAATAAATAAATAAAGGTCATCTTGTTAATTGTAACATTATAATATCTTCATTTTTTATTAAGGACTTGCAAGTAAAAGTGTATGTATTTTTAAGTATAGGTCTTCCTATCAGGAGATGCTTAGAGGAAAAAGTTCAATTTTTAAAAACCCATGAACTGTTGCTTACAAACAATATTTATACTTTTTTGGGATTAGGTAAGGGATGTAGTTTATTACTATATTCTAACAAATTTACCCAGTGTTAGGCAAAAGAACTAGGTTCTTAGAATTACAAGATAAAATTAATGATTCCTCCCATTGACATTGATAATGGTACATTTTGTGTGCACATGCACATTTGTAGGGAAGTTGGATAGAGATAAGAGAGTCTTGAAAACATATTTTTTAAATGATATATTTAAATGTGTAAGTATTTAAAAAGATGTCATATCTTCTCTAAAATTGGTGAAATTCACTTGACAGGTATTTTTACACAATATATTGAAAATTAAATTACGTAATATGAAGTGACTTTCATAAATTTGTCTATATTTCACTTATAATCTCTATTATTTCAATGTGTAGGATAAACAACCTCTAACTGTGATTTGATAGACAAGTCAATGATTAGGTAATGCTTATATATAAGGTTGTAAATATTCTTAATAAGCTCTTATATATAACATTCACAACATTCTCGAAATGTTCTAGCAAGTCCTGTGGTGACCAAACCTCGGCTAATTCATCATTCCTATTTTCTCGCTCACCAGCTCGAGCAATTTCCTCCCATTTGTGTGCCAGTTGGCACTTCAAGTTTCTTTTCAATTATGTTTTTACATTTTTTGAGTTGTATTTAGCCTCCACTTTCACTGCAATTTTAGATAGTACCTTTTTCTCACTAGATGACTCATAAGTCTTTCTTTTTTAAAATTTTAACTCAAAACTGTAAATTCCCCAAATTTGCCAAAGGATAATGAATTCATATTCTATAGTTACAGATTCACACCAAAGCCGTTTAATTTTCAAAGTCACTTTCTCATATCCACTCCCACCTATACTCTCTAATGTTGAAGTGGCCTCTTGTTTTTTTCTGCTACTGTGATACTAGTAGGAAAAGTTTTCTAAAACACCACTTTGACCTATCCATAAATGGTCAGTGGACCCTTATTTCTTGCTAAAGTATGTCCAAATTCTTAGTCCAGCACTGAAGAGAAATCATTCATGCTGTGATCCTAATAATTTTGTAGCAATGCTTTTACTGTTTATTATATATAGTCCATATATCAATTATGTCACTTATGCACTAAAACATATTGTGGGCTTCATCTAAGCAAGAATGCTTGTTTAGAGGAGGCAAAGTGGTCAGAGTTTGGGGAGGCAAGGTGACTGGGGAGGTGGCAAGGATGGGACCTGTTAGTTTTGTCTACTAGGCTGAACTGAGTAGTGCAGACAGAGGTATGTAAAGGGAGATTTTCAACTTGTCAGGCCGGCCTGGTAGACATAGTAGAATGTAAGTATTTAGTTCTTGTTCATTCACATTATTTCCTAACAGAGTAGTCCAACCCTTCGAATACCCAAAGGAAAGAGCAGAACACAGTTGCAATGAATTTATGTTAAGCACTGCTTCTTCAATGAGGCATTAGACAGTGTCTAAGGGGCCACTCCATGGTTGCAAGTTTCCATTCTGGGATCAGGTTCAGAAGACTGTCTTTTCGTGTTCACAGAAAAAGAGACACAAGCTAAAGCAAAAGCAATAGCTTAGAGAATATGTGCATGAGCTTTGGAATCAATATGATTAGATGTGACTGTAAACTCAGCTTTGCTGTTTATTAGCCCTCATTCCTGGTGTAGTTCATTAACTTTCTTAACCTTACTTGAAGTTTTGAAAACTTCAAAACAAAACTCAAATAGAAGTCTTCAACTATGACGTAGGCTAGTCTGGGATTGGAAATAGGTGCTATTGGGTTCAGACATCAGCAGAACCTTAGGTTGCTAGGGAGAGGGGCAGGTAGTCTGATGACTGGGTCAGGAACTCAAAATAGAGACCATGCCAGAAACCTGGTTCAGAAAAGTGGGCGAGAAGTTTGGACAACTTCAACTCTTATACGAATCTGAGAACAAACTAGTCAACACTGAGATACTGTGACCCAGGTCAACTTACCAGAGACAGTGACTTGCCATCTTAAGTTCTACTGCAGAGCCAAGCAAAAATCTAGAAGAAGGAGCGTATCTTGGTTTAAGCAGACTGGAAAAGAGCTCCCAAACCCTCTCCCCTCCAAATTAAAAACTAAATTTTGTTTTTTAGACGTGGATGTGGCTCATTCTCAGGATGAATAATGCTTCATTGCAGTAGAGATCAGTTTGGATTCGATGAGCATCTCAGATCTGTGTACATGAATGCAGTTTATCTGAACCACATGGATCCACAGTTGGGTTAGAAATCTAATAAAAATATGTTATCTTAATATATCAGGTAACCCTGAATTTATTGCTGTTACAGGAGCCAGAAAAAAAAGCCACAGGAGTAATTTTTCTTATAGAATTTTGGCTCTTCTACTGCCATGCTTAGCCAGAAGCAAAATACATAAATATTCAGGAAAATTAAAAAGAACCGAGGGAAAGAGTTACCCATATTGTTGTAGGCCCCCCAAGTAGTCTGCTTCAGGTTACTACTTATTTTCCTCAAATATTTACATTCTCTCCTAACACATTCTGGAATGATCACGTTGAATTTTCCAAAGTATTCCGTCTATGTGAGGAGATGAGAAGATATTTGTAAACTTGTATTGGCAGGAAGACAGACTGATGAACATGTAAAATATTCATTATCTGATAAAACAAAAATAACGACTGAATTAATACAAGAAAAAGAAAAAATAATGTCATAAACAGTATTGGAGGATCAATCATCCACGTCTTTCTTTGATGGAAGCAGTGACGATGCTGACTCATTCATAATTTGTTTACAAATTTCACTAAAATAGAAATTAGTTTACGCTGTGTTTTACATTTAACAGTTTCAGGTATGCCAGAATACATTTTTTTCCCATTATTCAACTGTCGGTTCTGACACTTTAAAGAAAAAGTTCACTAATTATTAGTACAATTCATATTGAGATGTGTTATTTCTTTTTGGGATCAAGAGTCATGATGACGATTGTCATGTATATCTAATATGCACTTTCTTTTCAATAAACACTGGAGAGATGTAGGATAGATCTCCTGCTTTTAAATACTGTACAAACTGATGGAGGAAATATTGAGTATGGAACATCATTTCTAGAGATAGCTATTAAAGGCAATGTGTGCATGTGAGCAAGAAAGTGAGAGAAAGATAGAGAACGATAACAGCAAACACTTATACAGCATTGACTGTGTACCAGACATGCTACAAATGCTTCATATATAAATATATATAATTTAATAGTAATTTAATCCTATAACAAACTATGTGTTAGATACTTCTATTAAACCCATTTCATAGACACAGAGGGACTTACACTATATAATATGCCAATGAGGGAAACGAAAAGTAACGCAAAGACAAGCTGAGAAAAAGATAGCACGTGTCCTGCTGCCAACATTAAAATTATATAAGTTCTGGAAGATGGGGATTTTCTAGTTCTGAGGCAAGCACTCCTGACCTTGTGCTCTGCACTACCTACAGTATTTTCCAAGTGAGACTGACGAGGACTTCCAGACCTTGAGTGCCTCTGCCTGCATATGCCTGGTTGTGGTCCACAAGATTAGACAGGAGCCCAAATTCCATCACAGAACTGTATAAAGAAATATATTTTAGAATTTGCGAATTTCTTTAAAAACTGAGTCAAGGGCTTCCCTGGTGGCGCAGTGGTTGAGAGTCCGCCTGCCGATGCAGGGGACACGGGTTCGTGCCCTGGTCCGGGAGGATCCCACATGCCGCGGAGCGGCTGGCCCCGTGAGCCATGGCCGCTGAGCCTGCGCGTCGGGAGCCTGTGCTCCGCAATGCGAGAGGCCACAACAGTGAGAGGCCCGCGTACCGCAAAAAAAAAAAAAAAAACAAAACTGAGTCAATGGGAAAATATATTGCACAAAGGCTTATAAAAAGGAAAGATACCATGAGTAAATGAAAACTTTCCATATGCTAAAGCATATAATTGCCATAATTTATTTTTAATTAAGCCAAATTTTAAAAGACCTATAAATTTCTAATTTATACCTAACATTACAGCTTCTTAAAGACAGCCCCTTCCACTTCCTCCACAAATAAAACACATGTTTCCTCTTCCCATGGATCATCCATGAGACATCTACCCTCTCTGTAAGCTTGACCTTGACACTCTGAATAAACTCTGGAAGAGTTTCCACAAGCTCTTAGTCTACACTTCGTGAAATACTTATCTGACCCGTAAGGCTGATGGAACATAAACAGGAAAAAAAAAAAAAAGCATTTAGATGCTTGCCATACATTCAGGCTAGTAATGGTGAATTAAAAATTGGTTTAAATGTAAATGTTTCTTTTGGTTATATTTGTAAAAAAATTGTTTCATCACCCATATACTTATAGATAAATTTATAAGTATAACTATAGTTATGGATATGGATATAGATTTCCTTAACTCTTCCTCTTATGGGAAGTAATCTAATGTAGAAGAGTTACCATCTTTTCAAAATGTTGAATATGTTTTATTGATGCATACATTCATATGATTATGTATTGAAAATATAGCAATCCTGAGAGGTATGATGGCCATTACGTTAAAGGTATACTTGCTCTGGTTTCATAATTGATGTAAAACAGTAATGTGATCAAAGTAGGATTAAACTTAGAGATGTAAGTGTACAAAGTCCTCACAGACAAGGCCAAAAACATATAAACTTGCTTTTATAGACGTTGTTAGTTCAAAGGACACGGTATATCTGTGAAAAGAAGATCTTCCCTGTTAAAAGAAGATAACAGTATTCAGTTTAATGAATGGCTGTGAGAGTTATAAGGAGTATTAGTAGTATCTTGCTGTACCCATTATAGTGTCTAGTACATTTTATTTATTAAACATATGTGAGTATTATTGTTATTATGGAGAAAGTGATATTTATATTGTTCCCCCATAAGGCTCTTAACCATATGCTAGGTTTAAAAGTTTCAGTCATTCTCATATCATTTTATTCATTCATTCATTTTTTCATTCACGTGTTCACTTAACACGTATTTACTGACTAAGAGCAAAATCTTAGGCACCATTCTCTTTGCTGTAGATGCAATGAAATATAGAAAATGTCTTTGAAAAAAATTTAGGCCGATAATGACATAGAGCATCAAGAACTCTTGCTGGTATCGTCAGTGGCCCTTGCTCTAAACCACTGCCTTTCCACCAGAAACAGCAGGAGGCCTTGCCCTAGATTTATGGCATAGTATACTTCCAAGTGTTCCACTTCCTATTTTACTGGGCCAATCTCCCAGTTCTTTGCTTGCATCTTCCTTTAATGTCTTCTCGTAACTAATGTCTTCTACTAACTAATTTATGGCATCTGTATCTCCTCTTGGGTAACATTTGATCTTAGCAAGGAAAGATTCTACTTCTTTCTCAGCACCATAAATATTTCTGGTTTCTTTTCTAAAATAAGTACCTAGGATTTACTGTAGGAAAATTAAATAATAGTTGTTCATTTTCATGTTCTATTTTTTTTTCTCAGTAGCATATTCAGGTCACGCTCTCCCTAAACCCTTCACCAGATCCTTCCCCACCCCTCCCAACAACACACATAGACACATATATATAACTTCAATATCTTTCACCTGAGAAGTCAATCCTGCAAGGCTTTAGAGAACCAGTTTCCATTCTCGGAATGAGTGAGGTAGAGTAGAAAATTTACTCATCTCCTTGGTGGTAATTTATCCTGATGCTGGTATCCGGATAAAGGACATAAGAAATAAACTGTCTCAAAAACTTATACAAGCTACCTAGAATTAATAGGAAAACAGTATTCTGCATAACCTATCTTCTGTGGTATTAACTGAGTGCAAAAAGTTGTTGATAATCATCATTGATTAGTTGAAAATACAATGTGGTTTTTAAATGTTCCAATGCTTTATTTTAATCTTCTTGGAAAAACTAATTTATATGAAAATATATAAAATACAGGTATCTCAAAATTGAAGTTGTTTAAACATACTGGTCTCTAAAATGTCAGATCATCATAAGATATCCTATTTCTTTGCCAGAACTTTAGTTTCTTGGTCATAGAAACCAATTCTGGGCAACAAGGGAAATATAACAGATGGCAAAGCCACAGCTCAGAAAAGAAAAAAATAATCATCCCTTCTGGTTTAGATAATCCCTAGAGTTTTGCCTTTGGAATAAGACTAGTTTCCTGTAGCAATACCTTAAAAGAGAAGAATGAGGTTTTGTGGTTGGAATGTATGACTAGAAGTGAGGACTCCTAGGTTGTAATTTTGCGTGCACCATTTATTCATTGTCTCTTGGAGCAGTAAAGTAGCACTGATTAATAAATAAATATTGGCAGACTGTTTCTAGGGCTCTGTGAAAAGCACACTAGGCAAATATTCATTGTCACCAGAAGTATTTAAAATATTATTATTCAAATATCAGATGGTAAGAAAAATGAAACAGGAGAGATTATTTCTACCAGTCTAAAAATATGTAAAATCCTACAGAAACCAAGCGTGGATTGTCTCTGTTTTTGTTTGTTTTTTCTTTCCACAAGGTTGAAAGAATTATATTGAAAGGGGTAGAATTATCTTCTCAAAATACAGCATATAACTCTTTCTGGGGATTTCCATATCACATTTTCTCTTTCCTCTAAACTTTTACATAGTTGAAAAGAGTTCCTCAAGAGTTCGGTAGAAACCGCACATTACTAAACATTCATCCGTCTATGAAAACCCATTGTACACAGGAATTGAGGTGAATTTAATAAAGTAATCACAACTAAGCAAGGGCAGCATGTGACCTTTGGAAATAGGAGCTTATAACTAGAAGACTAGTTCTTAAGGAAACCTGAAGTTCTCATCCATCGACTGACCCCTTAGGAAAGAACAAACTAAGTAAATGAAGTGCTGGATGTGAGTCTACATGATGAAGGAGGTGGAACCTGTCATACTCTGATGTTATGTAAGAAAGTGGTGTCCGAAGAAAGGCAGAGAACAAAGCATTGAACATAAAGACTTGGTCTCAGAGCTTTAAAGTGAGAAGTGGTTCTCTCTCATATCAGATAAAGTATGAGTATTTGCAACTGCCTTTAAATTATCACAGGAAAGTTATGAACACAAGAAGTGAAATACCATTCTATTTAACATGTCTAAAATAGGACAAGAAATTTTCATCATATATTATCTGCTTTTGGTCCACATGTTTTTCTTTCACCCGTTTATTAAGTTATTGAGTAGTGACATTTATTCTATCCAAACTATGCTCTTTATGTTTATGAATATAAACACACCAATTTTTGCCGTGATTAAGCACTAGCAAAAATAGGTCTTTATAAAATTTTGTTTGGGGTCTTTATTACTTTTCAGTTTCATTTATGGAGAGCCAATGCACACACTGCTAATGAATCAGATTAGGGAAAATCACAGCAGGCCCTGTCTAATTTCTACTGGGAGGCCCTGGCCATCCCCTGTGAGGATTACTGTTTCAGAGCAGGTACACATTCTTGTCCTAAAACAAATGACTTGAGTGTTATGCCAGTGCCCACCTGTTTATGCATCTTAATACTTTAAATGTTACCTGATTACATTGTATGAAATCCTAAATACATACTGAGGAAAATTAAAGAGAACTGAGGTCTATATTTCAGAATGTATTATGGCTGGCCCCAGTTTCCTAATGTCCTGGGGGGAAAGGTGTAAGTTTTAAAACAGGTAGCATGGCAAACCAGCTTAACAGTAGATTTGAACTGCAGATGGGCTACTTGTTACAAGTTCAAAGAACTCCAGTTGAGACTAAAATAAAATTTAAAAAAATTAAAGTGCCCAGCCTGTTTTTGATGAGTGTTGGACATTCCCTTGCCTTTTTTTTCCCCTTAAAAACAGTCTTGTGTGATTTAGGAAAACCAAACCTCTAGCTGTTACAGAGTCAGAAATTAAGTTAGTCAGAAAATGATATTCCCTTGTTATCATTTGATTCATGGAAAACTGTGGAGACACTCTCCTTCCCCAAATGATTTTGACAGTTTTCTAAATCCCCCTTTCAACTATGTTAGCTCTCTATGTCTGGAATACCTATGCCATGGGAAAACTCAGAGGGGAAACGAGAAGAGCGAGAATATAACATATTACCCTTTTTGATTTTGGTTTCTCCAACATCCATTCCTGCTTCTCCAGTGAAGAGAAAAATTGTCAGACAGGCAAATTGGGAGAGGTGCTCCCTGGCCCATCACAACCAGAGGAGTTTCCTTTCAGGGAGAAAAGTCATCACAGGGTTCAGAATATTTGTATTTATGTCTCATAAACACGTTTAAAAATAACACCAAAAAAAGGATGTTAACTATATGCCGTCTCACAGTTTGTGACTAAAGGGGATAAAGTTAGCAAAGTTCCCTCCAGCCCTTTGAACTTGAGAGCCAGTGTGTATTTTCCACTCCATTGTACAATATGCTAAACAGTAACCCCTTCGGTGCTGCTCTGAGGGTGTGGTAGGCTCCCTTTGTTCCACAAACCCAGTACCTCTCATCATGTTTATTACTGTCATTAACTAGGGTACTTTCAAACAGGTGCTTACATTCACTAGGCTTTTGTTTTCCTTATTTGCCTTTAAAAAATACTTTTTAGATAAAATCATGATGGAAATCATAGTTTAAAAAATGTCCAAAGGATGCGTAGGTCTCAGAGCAGTTATCAATTATAATGAATTTTAACAGGGCTTTAAGAGTATATTTCATCATTCAAAAATAAAAGAGTTAAAGATAAATCATTACTTTCAGATAATGATATAACTTTTAGTATTATAAGGCATATAGGGTAGCCACATGAAATAACTTCATTTCACAAATTCACGGTACCATTTATTGAGTCCTAAATATGACAAAGCAATATTCTTCAAGTTAACCTTAGCATGTCATTTCTTGTCAAAGAAAGTCACTTTTGTAGTTTTATCTTTACATTTTGTATATATATTTATACAAATAACGGGACTGCACATGTGCAAAACCAACCATACAGAGGCTTAAGTCTGGATGTGATGTTGCTATCATCACATCATCGTCACCCCCATCACCCACATCGTGTTCTAAAAACCCCAAATGCTAACTGCATGTTGCATTTTATTCTTGTGCTTTGGGAAAGGATGATAAAATTCTAGATACTCAATAAAGTTGATTAAAAAGTGATAGAAGCAGAATGGATTCATCTGTCATCACAATAAAAAAAGAGACATTGCAATTTGAAGTCTTGCCTACTTTACCAGTTGGCAATTGTTCAAAGGATCAGAAAACATCAGTGCAGTGTTGCAGAATTTTCTCTTCTTACTTTTGAAAGGGTATAGCTACTAATCTGTATGCCACCTTTCCTTTTCTCATTAGCAGTGTCAGTTCTCCTAATGAGGGTGATGATGAACGTGAACTCGGAATAAAATCATAGGAGTTTTGCAATCAATGGAAATACAACAAGGACACAGGGGAGATCAACCTCTGAAGTTTTCTAGGTTAGACCAAAGAAAAAGGAGAATGTAGACTCCAGAGATATTCACCAAAGACTATAAATTTGATTAATCAGGTTTCAGGTTTCAACAGAGTTGCTGTGGTGTAACAGATGTGTTCCCATACATTTCTGGTTGGTTGGAGTTCTACAGTCTTTGTGAGAGGGTCAAGGCTCAGTGTGGAAGGACTGGCCTTGAGAGAGAGTTGCCTTTGACTGCAGATATCCTAACTGGAAAACCTACGTGGAAACAGGCACAAACTTACCACAATTTCACTTCCTTATGCCTCAGTATAGTCATCTATAACATGGGGTAAACGAATACCAATCATACAGAATGTTTGTGACGAGGTAGTGTATACACAGGTATTAAAAGACTGTTTTTAGGGCTTCCCTGGTGGCGCAGTGGTTGAGAGTCCGCCTGCCGATGCAGGCGACACAGGTTCATGCCCCGGTCTGGGAGGATCCCACATGACGCGGAGCGGCTGGGCCCGGGAGCCACAACTACTGAACCTGTGCGTCCGGAGCCTGTGTCCCGCAACGGGAAAGGCCACAACAATGAGAGGCCCGTGTACCGCAAAAAAAAAAAAAAAATAGAAGACTGTTTTTATTATGATCAAAAATATTCACTGTTATTTCTATTTGTTATATTATTTTTCACTTTTGAGCCATGGCCTGCTCAAGCCAGATTCTTAATGTTCCCGGGTACTTCATTCCATGATGGTTATCTACTTTCAAGTTAAAGTTTTGGAACCTCATCTTAATTCTATCTTTCACTTGGACTTTGTCTCCAGCCGTCAAAAATAGAACTCAACAAAACACACAAGCTTCATAGATGAAGTACTTGCCAAATTGTACTTCATTAAAATTTGAAGAAGGCTATTAGAAATAGTGCTGTCACGAACCTCCTATAAGTGTCTTTGGTACACATATGTAGGCCAACAGACATGGCCAAGCTGTTGATGGTGGCATGCAAAATAGATGAAGCTAATCCATGATGATAAAAGCCTAATTAGTAATTACCTGTTCAGATGGGTGTGTAATGACTAGGAGCGAGCAGAAGACAAGCTTCTGGGGTGTTGATGATCTTTTCTATCTTGACTGGGTGGTGGTTACATGGTGTGTAAAGATTTGTCACCTGGCACTTAAACTGTGTGCACTTTGCAATTATCAAAGTAAATAAAAATGTTTAAAAATGTTTGAAGAAGAGATATCTAGGAGTAAGGATTTTCATGAATGTCATGTTTTGTTATGGTTCATTGTGCTCTGATTTCAATTCTCAAAGAAGTCCCTTAAGCCATTGCACCTCAATTCTTAGGTAAAAGCCCATCTAATTTTAGGCTATGCACTCAGCTCTCTCTCCCTTCATTTTTCATCCTACATAGCTTCACAGATCTTCAAATCATTTCTTGTTATTTGCTGAAATCTTCAGGACCCAACTCAAGTGTTTTTTTCCCTCTCCAGATATTCTTGCTTTCTTATGCAAATTCAGTGTCTTTATTTTTACTCAGCTGACAACCTGCCCTCTCATTTCCTTGGTCTCATCTCCACTTGACTCAACCTCAGTGACTAAATCTAATAGTCACATCTGTGCCTTGTCATCACCATGAGGGGTTTGGAATAAAAGATTGAGGCAACTCAATCTATCACAGCATCCTTCCTTTGGCACTTGCATTCAGCTATTTCCAGTAAAGCAGTTCAGTTATTCGTCTCATCCACACATCCAATAGCCTGACGTTTCTCAGTTATCACTTTTTTCATTTCTTTACCATCTTCCTTGTTTAGTTTAGAATTTGGTATCGTAATGCATCACTTCTGCAGGCCAACTGAACTTCTTTGCCTCTTTCCTGGATCATTTGTATCACCTGTCATCTTCATGCTTCCACCTGAAGTACTAGAGAAAAATGACAAAAGAGGGAAATTTATTTCACGGTACACATTCATGATGACGAGCGCCAACCGGGCCCTGATGCAGCCCACTGATTCTTAGTCTTTCTCATCACCTCTCTCTGAAGTTTTTTCCACAGCAATCATGTCAAGATATATTTATCTTTCTCACTTTCATCCTTCCCTTCCTCCATCCCGCCCTCTGAGAGATAACTTAGCCACCAATTGCAATGGGGAAAATAACCACCAGATGAAAACTATCCCAACTTTTGCCACCTGCTGAATAAATGTAGCTGTCTCATCACTTATAATTTTTGTATTCTCTCTTAATACAGCAGAAGATGTGTTCTTCCTCCTATTCCACTTGTGTTCTGGACCTCATTCTCTATTTCCTTCTTGGAGCTCTCACTCTGTCTTATTTCTTCACGCCTGTAGCTTCAGCTCTTACTTCTATACTAGATAATTCTTATCATGATTTTTCAATAAGATGTCTTCCACCTAAAACTTCTCTCTTCCCACCCTCCTCTCTAGCTCTTCTCCCCTTTTTCTCTTCCTCCTTTCACAGATAAATATCCACATATATATGTAGATGTATACATACATGTATTAATATGTAAAGCATATATAATCCATACATGTGTAATAACACATTACACATCTATATCTATAATGTATAATATACTTACATACATATATAACACATAAATTGTATATCTATATCTATTCTGCACACTTTTTATCTCTATGTAACTGATCTCATTAAAGTTGAAAATAAGTGATAACTATTTCACTTAATCTAACAGACACTTCACAACTATTGTCATAGACTTTGTCTTTTGAACTTTCTTTCCACTAGACTAGAAACTCTATGAGGGCTGGGACTAAATCTGTCTTGCTACACTTGTATCTCCAACCCCCTCACAGTAGGTGCTCAGTAAATATTTACTGTGTGATTTAATTAATACTATAAGAAGTCATGTAATACTCTTTATCAGAACTTGCATTCAGAAGAACATTGACCTCTGTAGAAAGCATAATTTTGTTACTTAAGCACAAAGGAAATATTTACTAAAGCTTTCAGAGTAAGGCTCTTTTATTCAACTTTACCTAAGTTCACACTTTTAACATTTTAAATTGATGAGTTTATATAATGCACTTTCTGTAAATGAATAGGAGAGTAAAATAATGTGTTTTATATTACATCATCCAATATATCTTGATTCTTCACTGCATAACAGAGGCTCTTAATGTTAGTATGTCATCCTGAATTACTCTACAGGTGAAAACTTGTTTTTCTATATATATATGTACAGGGAAATTTGGTTTTCATAAATGATAAATATGTTTTGAGAATTATGGAAATGTCTTAGTAAACAGTAATATTTCTGACAGGTTCATAACTTATGAAGGAGATTTCACTTTCAACAACAGATCTTACATGTATAGCCCATTTTATTGTATATGCTGCAGCAGTCTCAATATCACATCTGGAAAGGAAATCTTATTCCTCCTGTGTTATCCTGTGGTTTGCCTTTCTATGGAGGTTAGCATTCTTGTATTTGAGTATGAATGGCTTTTCCATCTTTCGTCTTTCATAAATGATTATCAAGCCTATCTTGCATGGCTGACTTTTAACTTATGTGATACTACATTTTAGCAGCACCACAGAATCACTGCCCACCTGGTAGCAACAGTCAAGTGGTCTGAGACTGATCTTATTCTTGCTCAATACTTACCAACATTTCACCAGAGAAAAATAACACTCAGGGAAGATAGTGTGGAGCATTTGCTTTCCATCCACTCTAACACATACTTAAGAAGAGTCCTTTATTTTATTTTTTTTGTTTGTTTGTTTTTTGTTTTTGGTGGTACGCGGGCCTCTCACTGTTGTGGCCTCTCCCGCTGCGGAGTACAGGCTCCGGACGCGCAGGCTCAGCGGCCATGGCTCACGGGCCCAGCCGCTCCGCAGCATGTGGGATCTTCCTGGACCCGGGCACGAACCTGTGTCCCCTGCATCGGCAGGCGGACTCTCAACCACTGCACCACCAGGGAAGCCCAAGAGTCCATTTTTAAAAAAAATTTTTTTTATCTGCATATTCAAACAGTTGCACATCATTTTGACCTCCTATTAACTTTTCTTGAATCATAGGACATTATTTTTAAAAACCATATTATTCTTGTGGTTTTATTTATTGTAAGAATGTGTGACATCAAATTTCTCAGGACCCTAAAAATAAATTTCTCTAGTCTCAGTACTAGGTATATGATATGTTCTCTGTAATTGGTTTATTTGGTTTTGTGGACATGGAATCACATTCTTGGTGTTATTAACCCTCTTATATAAGTAGAGCAGCTACTTCAAGTGGGGAAAAAAAGGCCTGTGTTCTCTTGTTTTAGGTTCTTTTGCTATTCTAAGTTAGACAACTCCTAATTCTTACAGGAAGCCTGTAGATTCAGAGACTCAGGAAATCCTAACAGTTGATCTGAGGATAAAACTGCTTTTGTTGCTCAGGGGAAGCCCAGTATGTGGTGAGGCTGGATGAGTCATGTAATAATAAGTTCTGTGTGAGGAGTACTGGGTCACAGTCACTAGCCGTGTAGCATGGTTTCTGTGGGAACTCTGCTCCATGGATAGCCTTTCAAGCTGTAAAGAAATATAGTTTACTTGAGTTTACTTGAGTCAGCCTTCTAGCTCGAAAATGGTCTCTCTTCAATTAAGCATAGATGTCCTCACTTAAGGATAAATGAGAATACACAGCTTATCCTGGAGGCAGTTCTTCTGACCATGTGCACTGGCTTCAAGTCCTCCTGTCCACTTGGAAGCAGACTTTTGGCTCCCAGTCATGTAAATCAGTCCTCCTGGCTTCTAACCTGCTGTTTCTCAGTCAGAAATCCCAACCCAGCTGCTTTCATGATCATTTACCAAAGCACAGCACCTTGGATCAGCAAATGATACTTTTCGTTTTAACCAATGTTCCTGAAAACCCATAACACCATAACACTGATAGGATTAAAGGTAGCCAGTTGCACAGAATAAAGAAATCAATAGTGTTATCAAAGCTATACTACGTTGAGTTTTGACAGAATTTCTCTTGTTGCATAAATGCTTTAAAAGGCATGGGTTATATTTAAACCTATTTATACTGTGAAGTTCTTATGGTAAGAAAAACCCTATAGGAAGAGTAAGCTTTATGAATTTTATCACTGCTATCTCATCTCCATTTAATAAGAAATAGTTAACTCTTCAGGGGATTACCTACCTGCTAGACATGGGCATTGTTGCCAAATTCAACAGAAAACAAAAGTAAAAATTAAATATTCCATGACTGATGAGAGTTGATTCCTAATGGGTTTTGTAGCAAGTGATGAAATCAGAATAAAATACTGTAACTCTGGAATTTTTCCTTCATTATATATATATTTTTAGATAATCTATTGGTAAAGGTAGCCACTTGAAGAAAGTTTCCTTTATTTAAGGAATAGTGGACTGTCAACTTACATTGAATTGTGAAAACAGATTAAAATGAAAATGTAAAGTGCCAAGCTTGTTTTAGAGTTAGAAAAAAAAAAACAAAACATTGGCGTAGGGCCAAAATATTTGCCTCCCAAATGTCATCTTTAGAACGATTTTTTAAACCCACTGTGATTGCTTCTCCGTCCACTCAACTCCCAGCACGCTAAAGCAGACCTCACATAGTCTTACACAGATGTAGACAGAGAAACTGTTCATTATCAATCAACGAACACAAACAAGTTGAAGACTGCTCAGTTCCCCCTGTTAAAGGTAAAGAGGCTTAAAGCCTCCAAAGAGTTTATTATTCTGGGGCTGAGATCGTCTAAGTCATTTGATTTTGACTTGCACAGTAGCCACAAAGGTTAAACTGAGGTTAAGTTTCCCAAACAAAATGGAAGCAATTAAACAGTTAAATAATGTTGCTTTATTTTGTTTGTTTGTTTTTAATCCAGAGACCCAAAAAAGTACAAAAATGTAAATTTTTGTATATTTTTAAGTAACTAAAATGATACTTAAGAAATTGCCTTTTATGCTTAATTATATGCTTCCACACACTATTTTTTTTCACTAAAAATCACACCAGAATAGTATGTATATATCCAGCCAGTAACTGATCATAAGAATTCTCTTTTTGCAAGAGGATGTGTAAGGACTTTTGAAGTCTATAATTTTCGATTAGGCAGGAAAAACAATCAAGTTTCTTGAAATGGGATAATAATCTTTATGTTTGTTTGAGTATGGTCAGTTAGAAAAAGAAACAGTCACAGAGTCAAAAGACATGGATGTAGCTGCCTTTCCTCCCTGAGAGCATTACGCAAGCATAACTTACTTTATTTTATGCAAATCTTTTCAATATTTATTATCGCACTTGACTTCTAAAATAGCTTTATAAGGTAGAAGGACATTTGACTAATGAAAAAAAAGGAAACCAAAACAAAACTCAGATTATGTGACTTGCCTAAGACCACATTTAGTAAGAGCTGGAACTAGACTCTAATTCACCACTAATTCCATACATTACAGTACATCAAAACTGGAATCATGTCTCTTTAAGTATCATGGAGTATTTTATCTCTAATAAAAAATATTTTGGTGGTATTCTTAAAGAATAACTTTTCAGCACTATAATCAATAGTTATACTATATACTGAATCTGTGTGTCTGAAAAAATATCTTAACCTGCTACCATGGGGAAGAGGAGACCTGGATGAGTTGATTGTATCTGCATATGTTGGCAAAAAGAAGTTAAAAACAATTTGGACTGTGACCAACCGCAAGTCCTTTTCTTAGTAAATTCCTTTTCCAGGTTGTTCTTAATTGCTATTCTAAGAACAAATACTCCCCTGCTGTAGGTTAATTGAAAAGAGTTTCAGTAGAGGATCAATAAAAGAGGAAGTATGGATTTGAAGAATGGCCCTTTCAGATATTCTCTAGATTCTGGGCAGTCTTCAAGTACAGGGACTGAAGGATTGGGGGAGGTGGGCTTTGGGAACATGACTCCCTTAAGGAACCAGAGGCCTGGCATCCAGCAAGGTATAGAGAAGCACTTTATTCCTCTGAAACAGGGAGGGGAAGAAACTGAGCTGCATGAACCATTGCACTGGTTTGCCAAGTATGGACACACCCAGGTTTTCTGTTCCACATGAGGTTAGAGCTTGGATCACAGATGTTCCGCCAAATGTGGCCTTGCTCTGACCCGGATCATGCCACCAGAGAAGGACCAGTCATTCTGAGGAGCAGTTCTTTTTTTGTTCCTTGAAGCCCTACGCTCCCTTAGGTGGGAACAGTGAGCTATTAAAGGACTTAAAGAGCTTTTTTGTTGTGTCTCCTAGATGGAGAACCTCCCAACACACACTGTGTAATTTAAAAAAAAAAGAAGACATCAAAGAGTGGAGTTTTTTAGGTGGTATGCCTAAAGAAAACCTTTTAGCACTATAAACAGTCATTGACATGCTGTTTATTGAAACATGTCTGAAAAAATATGTTAACTCTTACAGATAACTGGGCCAAAGAATGCAGTTTTTATCTTTGGGCCGAATAAGTAGAGACAAATTCTTAGAGGAACCTCAGTGCATATCTGCTGACTCTCAAGAAAGACAAGTATTCAGTTTACGGTAAAATATTTTCTTGACCACATGCCACAATCTCCCAGCCAAAGGGTGTACTCCTCATGGTTCCCTTTTGTTGCTGTGAAGTGTTTGCTTGCTGGAGCATGCCACACATACGCATGAGTGCTACAGAAAGCATTCGTGATTCTTCATTTGTCAGAATGGTGTGGTCAAGAACCTGAAGTACTTTTTAATTTTCTTTCAGTAATTTTCCCTCACATAAAATATCAACAGCCTTTTTAAAGGACACGCTAGACAATATTTGAAGTGAAAGCAGAGGATTGGTGGGAAAAAGTATACATGAGAAAACTAAGATTAATTATATGTCTTAAGAGTTAGTCACGTCTGTCATTACTAGAAAAGAGACCACAAATTCCAGTTTCTATCTTGAAGTGATAAAGGCAGGCAGTATGTATGGTATCTATCTATCTATCTATCTATTGGATGGTGGGTGACAAGGGCATGACTGCTTTATTCTGCCCAACACAAAGCAGAAAGTAGTTCAATGCATCATTATTTTTCAACTGTAAAAAGAGCCTAGTCAATTTGTGCTGATGTAATCCAGAACATAAACCATGCCTTGAGGAAATAATTTAAACTCAACACATATTTTACCTTCTAAACACTGAGTCAATCAACATCTGTAGTTTTAAGTTCTTCTAAGACTCATGCTGCCTGAACAGCAGCACTCTCTTCTGGACAGCTACCTGGTGGGAGTAGTTTTGGTGGTGGTGGATGTAATGGGCATGAGTGTGGTGGTTCACTGAGTTTTTTCAAAGACTTTTGGAGGCAGAACAGCTGATATCTTGCAGATATCTCCCTTCTCTTCTTCCTCTTTTTACTGGCCAGTCAAAATGTTTTGTTGTATATTGGAAATTTTTATCACTCTTTATTGACTGAGCTCTTCTTAACTGAAGGATTTTGTTACTGAAATTTATTTTGGTTAAAAATTGGATAACTTTTTTTCCAAATACAAGTGTTATTTACACCAACTTTGGGATATCAGGTAACTCTGAAAACAGAAGGAGAGAGAGATTTGTTAGTTTTTTATATTGTTGCTTTTTGCATTTTTCTAAAATGTAAAATATAATGGAGAGACCAGGAACAAATATATCAATATGCTAATGTTGGTTTAACATTGATGGTGGATATCTGAGCAAATGCTATATAACTTTTTTCTGAAAAGTTAAAATACTTATATTTAAATTTTCTGAAGCCCAAAAAACCTCAATGTAGAACCACTAGAAATTAAAAATAAGAAAATTAATTCATTTATATAGCTATACGCAGAATTTATTACCTTAAAATTTTAGAATAAGGCTTTCTAGGTTTACTTTTTAAATAAACATTCTCATACTATTTTGTTCGTTTGTTTTACTTGCCGCAATTTTTTTCATACGCTGTGTGCAGTTTGATATTTTAGTTTTTTTCAACATTCATATTTCACCAAATTCTACCGCTAAAAGCATTTCTGACGTCATTAAGTATACTTAAAAATCATGGTATGTAATCATATCATCATATTGTACTGTATCATTTTGTAGTAATCTGTTCTCCGATTATTAAATATTTGCATCGTTTTCAACCATTTTCTGCTGAAAATAGCACTTCCATAAATAACTCATTCTGATGACTTCCCAAAGACTAAATTTTAGTAGTTAAATTACAGGGTCAAATACAATACATACTTTTAGTTCTTATACCTATGTACATATCAAGCTGTTTTCTAGGATGGTATAGTTTCTCCTGCAGGAAGAGTATGCTACTGCTTAATTTATTACACCCTCCTTTAAACTGAAAAAAAATAAACAGGGTTTTGGCTTTTTGTCACTTTAGGGGAAAAATGTATCAGCTCACTTTTATTTGATTGGTTTTCAGTTTAAACATTAAATATACGTGTGTATTATATGATCCCTTGAATTTCTCATTTTAGAGATAGCCTTGCTATAATCTAGGGTATTAGTAATTTGTTAGTTATTTTTTATTATATATATTATTAATCCTATGTTATATCTGTAACAAAACAAGAGTAACAGTTTGAATTTTATTTTTGGCATAAGTAAGTTTAAAATTTTATGTAGTCAAGTCACTGGGCTGAAATCAAGGTCGGCAGGGCCATGCTCCTTCTAGAGGCTCTAGGAGAGAATACTTTCCTCGCCTTTTCCAGTTTCTGGAGTTGTCTTCCTTGGCTCATGGCCCTTTGCTCCATCTCCCTCTACCTCTCTGTTAAAAGGTCACTTGCGATGGCATTTAGGGCCCACCTGGGGTAACACAGGAAATCTCATCTCAAGGGCCTTAGCTTAATCACATCTGCAAAAAAGTTTACACTTAAGGTAACATATACAGGTTCCAGAGATTGGGACCTGATATCTTTTGGTGGCCATTACTTAGCCTACTACAATCATCTTTTAAAAACCATTTATAAGTTAAATGGTCACTTCTATATTTTTTCAGTCCTCTGATAATTCTCTGACCCTCACTCTGCATTTGAATATGATATATCTAGACTAGCCTTGGTGTTTTTCTGATAATATTTACAAAAAATATTACTCTTCATTTTAGGATCCTGAATATCTAGTTCATTTAGGTGGAAAATGGTGATTTAAAGCACTTAAGAATATATACGATATTTTAAAATTATAGTTTATACATTCTGATTTTGATTAAATCACTCATTATACAGACTAATAAAGCTGGAAGAAAATGTGGGTTCTGCCTGTAAAATTATAGAAAAAAATAACTATTCTATACTATATCAAACCTTAATATTTACTTGGATGCAGTAAATTTTTTTATAACTGCTATCATTTTTTTAAAATCACAATAGTCTTTACCTAGACTCATGATAGAAGTAGTGATTGTGTATGAAACTCTGTCCTTTGTGGAAGCAACTTCATCCAAAGATGGCGTCCAAAGAACATTAAACTCAGTAATGTGGTTTTGTCTTTAATTCGAACTCGCATTTAGTGCCTTAGATCTCATTATATTCCTCAAAATACGTAAAAAAATTCTAACCACAGTTGTTTTCCTTTTATGATCCAATTTTTAGACTATAAAAGGGAATTGCTAACTATAAAATATAATTGGTATTGCATTTTTACTCAGAAAGATAACCAGATGCTTTAAAAAATGAATTCATTATAGAAGTTATCAAAACTTGTTCTTTGAGTAATTATTTCATCAAATAACAGTTCACATCTTTTAAAAAATATTACTCGTGTGTTCCATTTTTCTTTGATGTTTGAGTGTAAAATGGTTATGCCACATGGCTACATAAAAAGGATTACTTATGAAGTGTTTAGTGGGTGCAACTGGCTGTGGACAAAGGAATTAGTTTATTTGCAAAAAAGTTTTGCTCAATTTTTTTTAGATAAAATGTCTAATGTTTTATAGATTGAAAAATAATTTCTAATGATAATTAAACTTTTCATTAAGTAGATACTTAATAAACTATTAATATATTTTTTTGTTTTGCCTAAGGCAAATATGTGTAGTTTCACAATCATGGAATCTTGCACACTACTCTGAAATCTTTCATTAAAATTGAAAAAAAAGTCTTATTTTACTATTACTGTGATAGTACACTTTTCTTGGTCTACATTCCTAAAGTTCTTGGATTTGAAACATGGCTTTAAATCGTTGTAATTTTCACAGATAGAGTCAAAGTAGAGAAATGACAATATATACACTTTTGCAAGCAGGTTTATGTATGACAATATATACACTTTTGCAAGCAGGTTTATTTAGGAAAACAAAATTAGCATAGAAAAACTTTGCATTTCTATTTTACTTGTAAAAAATTAAGGTTTTAAATTACACATGAATGATTACAAGTAACCTACTCATAAGCAACCACCCCTCCTTTCCCCAAATCAAGGCACTTGAGGCAGCTGACTGAGATACATAAATACAAATTAAATGGAGGAGAGGGTTAAAAGTGTTTAAGTTTGAAGTGTTCACTTATATGTATTTGATTCTGAAGTTTTTTGCTTTGAATAGTATGCTGATCATAACAGTTTATCAGAGGTGTGATACAGAGGCATTGTTACAAAGCCAACCAGTCTAAAAATCACAAGATATTAAGGTTGATTGCTATATTAATAACTACTAATATACTTATATAGATTGGCAAATAGATAAGTGATACATAGAAATATATAGATCTATATATCTAGAAATAGGTATATTGATATATATCAGAAACTACTAATGTATAATCCAAAATGAGAAGTATGATTACTGCTGTTGTCCAATCGGATAGTATGTTTTTAACCAAACACAGTTTATACTGATTTGTTAATTTTACTCAGCGTAATACGACTAGTTGATTTAAAAAAATTTTTTATACAAAAGCAGCTATTATATTTCAGATGCTCTTTTAAAATATGCTTTAAAGCATTTATAGTATTCAGATTTCATATAATAATTTCAAATATATTAGAATGTGATTCATTGGAAGTATTTTGCTTCATCAGGATACTACAAAGTGAAGATATAAGGTTTGTTTTCTCTTTTTATTTAAATTATTTATTTTTTATTGAGGTATAGTTGATTTAAAATATTATATTAGTATCAGGTGTATAGCATAGTAATTCAAAATTTTTATAGATTATACCCCACATACATTTATTGTAAAATATTGGCTCTATTCCCTGTGCTGTGCAATATATCCTTGTAGCATGTTTATTTTATATACAATAGTTTGTACCTCTTAAGCATCTACCCCTATCTTGCCCCTCCCTCCTTCCCTTTCCCCACTGATTTGTTCTCTATATCTGTGAGTCTATTTCTTTTTTGTTATATTCAATAGTTTGTTTTATTTTTTAGATTCCACCTGTGATAACATACAGTATTTGTCTTTGCCTGACTTATTTCACTAAGCATAATACTCTTCAGGTCCGTCATGTTGCAAATGGCAATATTTCATTCTTTTTAACGGCTGAGTAATATTCCATTGTGTACATATACCACATCTTCTTGAACCAATCGTCTATTGATGGGTACTTGGGTTGTATCCACATCTTGGCTATTATATAATGCTGCTATGAATATTGGGGTGCATATATCTTTCAAATTAGAGTTTTCATCTTTTCTGGATATATGCCAGGAGTGGAATTGCTGGATCATATGGTAGCTTTATTTTTAGTTTTTTAAGGAATCTCTATACTGCTTTCCATAGTGGCTGTACCAATTTACATTTCCTCCAACAGTTTAGGATTCCCTTTTCTCCAGCATTTATTATTTGTAGACTTTTTGGTAATAGCCATTCTGACCAGTGTGAGATGATACCTCATTGTGGTTTTCATTTGCATTTCTTTAATAATTAGCAATGTTGAGCATCTTTTCTTGTGCCTACTGGCCATCTGTATGTCTTATTTGGAAAAATGTCTATTTGGGTCTTCTGCCCATTTTTTGACTGGGTTGTTTGTCTTCTTGGTATTGAGCTGTATGAACTGTTTATGTATTTTGGATATTAACCCCTTATTAGTCACATCATTTGCAAATATTTTCTCCCACTCCAAAGGTTGTCTTTTCATTTTATTGTTTCCTTTGCTGTGCAAAAGGCTTTTCAGTTTAATTCGGTCCAGTTTGTTTCTTTTTGCTTTTATTTCTTTTGTCTTAGGAGACAGATCAAAAAAAAAATTACTATGATTTATGTGAAAGAGTCTTCTGCCTATGTTCTCCTCTAGGAGATTTACAGTTTCAGGTCTTACATTTAGGTTAGGGTTAAGGTCTTATGCCCATTTTATGATTGAGTTTTTTTTTTATAATTTCCAGTATTGAGTTGTATGAGCTGTTTGTATATTTTGGATACTAACCCCTTGTCAGATGCATTGTTTGCAAATATTTTCTCCCATTCTGTATGTTGTCTTTTAATTTTGTTTTGTTTTGTTTATGGTTTCCTTTGCTATGCAAAAGCTTTTCAGTTTGATTTGCTTTCATTTCTTTTGCCTTGGGAGACTGATCAAAAGAAAATATTGCTGCAATTTATGTCCATGAATGTTCTGCCTATGTTCTCTTCTAGGAGTTTTATTGTGTCATTTTGAGGTTATTATTGCATATGGTGTGAGGGAGTGTTCTAATTTCATTGATTTACATGTAGCTGTCCAGCTTTCACAACACCAATTGAAGAGACAGTCTTTTCTCCATTGTATATTCTTCCCCCCTGTTGTCAATGGATTAATTGACTGTAAGTGTGTGGGTTTATTTCTGGGCTCTCTATTGATCCATATGTCTGTTTTTGTGCCAAAATCATGCTGTTTTGATTACCGTAGTTTTGTCTGAAGTCTGGAAGGGTTATGCCTCCAGCTCTGTTCTTTTTCCTCAGGACTGCTTTGACAATTCTAGGTCTTTCATGGTTCCATATAAATTTGAGTGTTATTTGTTTTGGTTCTGTGAAAAATGTCATGGGTATTTTGATAGGGAATGCATTAAGTCTGTACATCACTTTGGGTAGTATGGACATTTTAACAATATTAATTCTTCCAATCCAAGAGCATGGGATAGCTTTCCATTTCTTTAACCCATCTTCAATTTCCTTTATCAATGTTTTATATGTTTCAGCATATAGGCCTTTCATCTCCTTAGTTAGGTTTATTCTTAGATATTGTTTTGAAATGATTTTATATAGTATTTTTTAAACTTTCTCTTTCTGATATTTCATTGTTAGAAATGTAATAGATTTCTATATATTAATATTGTATCCTGCTGTCTTGCTGTATGCATCTCTTAGTTCTAATAGTTTTTGTATGGAGTCTTTAGGGTTCTCTATATAGAGTATCATGTCATATGCAAATAGTGACATTTTACCTTTTTCCTTCCAATTTGGATACTTTTGTTTCTTTTTTCTCTTCTGATTACTGTGGCTTGGACTTTAAATACTGTGTTGAATAGAAGTGGTGAAGGTGGGCATCCTTGTCTTGTTCCTGAATTTAGTGAGAAGTCTTTCAGCTTTTCACCCTTGAGTATTATGTTGCCCCTGAGTTTGTCATAAATGGCTTTTATTTTTCTTTTCTCTTTTTTTTTTAACTTTTATTGGAGTATAGTTGATTTACAGTATTGTGTTAGTTTCAAGTGTACAGCAAAGTGATTCAGTTATATATGTATATATATTCATTCTTTTTTAGATTCTTTTCTCATATAGGTTATCACAGAACATTAAGTAGAGTTCCCTGTGCTATACATTAGGTCCTTGTTGGTTATCTACCTTATATATACTAGTGTGTGTGTGTGTTCATCCCAGGCTTCTGATTTATCCCTCCTCCCCATAAATGGCTTTTATTATGTTGGGATATGTTCCCCTTTGGTGAGAGTTTTTATCATGAATCGATGTTTAATTTTATCCAATGCTTTTTCTGTGTCTATTGAGATGATCATGTGATTTTTGTCCTTTCTGTTGTTAATGTGATGTATCACATTGATTGATTTGCATATGTTGAACTGTCCTTGCTACACTGGAATGAATCTAACTTGGTTACGGTGTACGAACCTTTTTATGTCTTGTAGGATTCAGTTTGCTAATATTTGTTGAGAATTTTTGCATCTATTGAATATGGATGCAAAGATATTGGGCTGTAATTTTCTTTTTTGGTAGGGCCTTTGTTTGGTTTTGGTATCAGGGTGATGGTGGCTTCATTGAATGAATTTGGTATTGTTCCCTCCTCTTCAATCTTTTGGAATAGTTTGAGAAGGATAGGTATAATTTCTTCTTTGTAGTTTATTAGAATTCCCCAATGAAGCTGTCTAGTCCTGGACTTTTGTTTGCAGGGATTTTTTTTTTTTTTTTTTACAGATTCTCTTTTACTTCTGATTATCAGCCTGTTCAAGTTGTTTCTTCTTAAGTCAATTTTGGTAGGCTGTATGTTTCTAAAAACTTGTCCATTTCTTCTAGGTTGTCCAATTTGTTGGCATATAACTGTTAATAGTATTATCTTATGGTTTTTTTTTGTATTTGTTTGTTATTTGTTGTTATTTCTCCTCTTTCATTTCTTATTTTGTTTATATGGGTCCTCTCTTTTCTTCTTGGTGAGCCTGGCTAGAGTTTTGTCTATTTTGTTTATCTTTTCAAATAAACCAGCTCTGGTGTTTATTGATCTTTTCTATTTTTTAATCTCTATTTTATTTATTTCCTCCCTGATCTTTATTATTTCCTTCCTTCTGCTGACTTTAGGTTTGTCTTCTTTTTGTAATTTTTTAGGTGGTAGGTTAGGTTGATTAATTGACATTTTTTCTTGTTTCTTAAGGAAGGCCTGTATTGCTATGAACTTCTCTCTTAGAACTGCTTTTGCTGTATACTATAGATTTTTGTAAGATTTTGTTTTCATTTTCATTTATCTTGAGGTATCTTCTGATTTCTTCTTTGATTTCATTATTGACCCATTGCTTTTTGAGTAGGATATTGTTTAGGTGGTAGGTTAGTTTGTTTATTTGAGATTTTTCTTTTTCCTGGGGAAGGACTGTATTACTATTTCATTTATTTCTGCTCTCATCTTTATATCTTTTCTTCTACTAACTTTGGGTTTTGTTTTTTCTTCTTTTTCTAGTTCCTTTAGTTGTGAGTTTAGGTTGTTTATTTGAGATTTTTTCCTGTTTCCTGATGTAAGCTTGTATCACTATAAACTTCCCTCTTAGAACTGCTTTTGCTGAGTCCCATAGATTTTGGATCATTGTGTCTTTGTTTTCATTTTTCTCCAGGAATTTTTAAATTTCCTCTTGATTTCTTCATGATCCCTTGGTTGTTTAGTAGCATATTATGTAGCCTCCACATGTTTGTGTTTTTTGCAGTTTTGTTCTTGTAGTTGATTTCTAGTCTCATAGTGTGGTGATCAGAAAGACGCTTGATGTGATTTCAGTTTTCTTAAATTTACCAAGGCTTGTTTTTGACTTATCATGTGATCCGTCCTGGAGAATTTTCCATGTGCACTTGAAAAGAATGTGTATTCTGATGCTTTTGGATAAAATGTTCTCTATATATCAAGTCTATCTGGTCTAATGTATCATTTAAGGCCATTGTTTCCTTAATGACTTTCTGTCTGGATGATCTGTCCCTTGACAAAAGTGAGGTTTTAAAGTCCCCTACTATTATTGTGTTACTGTCAATTTCTCCCTTTATGTCTGTTAATATATTCTTTGTGTATTTAGATGGTCCTATTTTGAGTGCATATATATTTATAATTGTTATATCTCTTCTTGGTTTAATCCCTTGATCATTACGTAATGTCCTTCTTTGATTTGCGTAACAGTCAGTCTTTGTTTTAAATTACATTTTGTCTGATATAAGTATTACTACTCTGGCTTTCTTTTGATTTCCATTTGCATGGAATAACTTTTTCCATCCCCTCACATTCAGTCTGTGTGTGTCATTAGATCTGAAGTGAGTTTCTTTTAGGTAGCATATATACAGGCTTTGTTTTTATATCTAGAGATATATTCTCTACAAGTGCCCCCTATGTGGTCTTCTTAGGTCCTTCCGTTATGGCAGGCTACCTCCTGTGGGAAGTCTGGTTGGCTTATGTGGTCCCTGGTCTAGTTGGTTTCCAGGTCCTGCCTTGTGCAGAGGCTGCTGGCCACTGCTTGGTGTGGCTGGGTCATGAGGCAGCTAGCTGCAGAACCTGTGGGGCCCTGGGCTAGTGCTGGCTCACTAGTGGGTCGTGTCAGGGTCCAGGAGATCCCAAAGCTGATTTCCACCCACCAGTGGGTGAAGCCAGGACCTGGGCCTAGTGCTGGTCCACTGGCAGTCAGAGCTGGATCCTGGGGTCTGGCTGCAGGGCATAGGTGTCCCAGAGCTTGTATAGGTCCATTGGTGGGTGGTGCTCGTTCCCATCACAGTTGGCTATGGGGTCCAGGATGTCCTGAAGCTTGTGTTGGCCTGCTGGTGGGCATGGCCAGGGTCCAGCCAGACCCAGGACTGGTTCCGGCCTGCTGGTGGGTGAGCTACATCCACAGGCTGGGAGGCTGCAGTTTTCCTGGGGCTGATGTTCACTCACTGGTGTGTGAGGCTGGTCCTAAGGCTAGAGTAGACTTGCTGGTAACTAGGGCCAGGAATTCGGGCCTTAATTCCTGCAACTGCTCAGTGGAGCTGGGTTCCAGGGTATCTGGCTGCCGGGCCCTGGGGGGTTCTGGCTCTAGTGCCCATGCGCTGATGTATGGGGCCTGGTCCTGGGTCCTCTTGTAGGCAGGGCTCTCTCTGAACACAGCTGTGGGCACAGGGGGTCTTAAGGCAGTCTGCTGCTGGTAGGTGGGGATGTGTCTCCACCCATTTAGTTGCTTGGCCTGAGAATTCTCAGTTTGGTTGCCTATGGAATAGTGAATATGGGCAGGACTAAGTCCTGAGGCTAATAAGCTAGAAGGAGGATTCCAAACTGGCCCTTGCCTGTACCAGTGTCCACGTGATAGAGCAAGCTGCCAGAAATGGCTGTCTCCAGTGTCTGTGTCCCCATGGGTGAGCTCTAATTGCCTCCTGCTTCTCCAGGAGACTCTCCAAGATCAACAGGTAGGTCTAACCCAGGCTCCTTTCAAATTCCTGCTTCTGCCCTGAGTCTTAGAGCATGTGAAATTTTGTGTGTGCCATTTAGGAGTGGAGTCTATTTCCTACAGCATGCTGGGTCTCCTGAAAGTAAGACCTGCTGGGCTTCAAAGCCAAATGTTCTAGCAGCTTGTCTTCCCAGAGCAAGATCCCTGTGCTGGGGAGCCTGATGTAGGGCTTACACCCCTCGCTCCTTGTGGAGAAAACACTGCAATTGTAATTATTCTCCCATTTGTGGATCACCCACCTGGGGGTATGGGTCCTTTTTATCTTTAGTCATGCAAGGTCTTTTCTGAGGTTTCAGTCTTTTTCATCCAGAGGTCTTCTGTAAATAGTTGTAATTTGGGTCAGCCCGTGAGAGGAAGTGAACTCAGGCTCTTTCTAATCTTCCACCTTGGTTGATCTCTCTGGTAGGTTTATTTTCAACTCAGTTATTGCTCCACTAAAAAACTCACTTCACTACACGTTCCTTCTGACTTTTAACAAGATTTTACTATTGAACAAGTACATGGTCCAGTATTTCATGTTTTCCAATACGAATCACGTTTTTTTAGATGTCTTATTTTTCCACCAAAGAGGAAAATGATGCTTGCTTATCCTTCCCCAGAGTTGAGGTAAGCAGGCTACACCTGTTAAACTGATGAGAAAACCAAAATAAAAAGATGATTATTGACTCATCTTTTATCATATAGCCAATTAGGAGTGATGGAAAGCTGGAACCCTGATTTCTTGCCTTTTAGGTCACACATATAGTAAGTTGTGGGCCAGTGTTAAACCCTTGTCACTTGATTTGAAAACCACACCACTTAGTCTCTGACATAGTCTTGTTACTAGAACTTACTGAAACTCTGATTGCCAGAAAGCACAGAGCTTCAAGGTCTTCTGACTGTAGAGGAATTGTTTTAACATTAGTTGAACCATATTTGAATATGCAATTTAAAGACATAAGACCCCAATTTGGCCTGTGTTTATGTTTAGCTAGTATTTCATTTCCCTTCATTACAGCATAGACATATAAGTAGCATATACATTGATATTTTAATAATTATGAGTATGTATACTTTTAATTTATAGGTAGTTGTCTGTAAAATGGTTGCTCATTTTCTCAGTAATCAGCTTTCAGAGAAACATTGGTCACTGATATCTGGCAAATCATTTCCTATTTATTTCTTCTAGAATTCTAGTACCTGCTCTTATCTGTCTTCTGTGGTGTAGACCTTTACTATGGCTACTATAGATTACCCACTGTCCTGTAGTCAAGTTCAACTGAAAATGCAATCAACATCCCTCTGAGGTACTCTTCATCTACTATTCCCCCCAAATCACCAGTGCTCCACCAAATCTGGCTTCCTCAGTATTTTCCATATAGCCTTGCTATTAGTCCATCTAGTGACCTGTGATACTATCTTTTATTTTATCGATGAGTTTTCTGATAGCACTTCAATCGGCAATAATTCCCACTCTTATCTGCATTGCCATAGAACTTTTTTAAAAAACGTCTCTGAAGCATGTTTCTATGAATTGATCATATATGGGTCTCAGTGCTGTGTTTTAATTTTAGCACACCGTAGTACACCATAGTGACTAAAGACAATAGACTTTAGTCTATTGTCTCATAACAATCAAGAGAATAGTGAGAAACTAATAATTACCTGTATTCCAAGTGAATGCCAAACTCCTTTTCTCGGTCAAATTAATGTCATCAATGGAGAAATTCAGGTACTTTAGGAGAATGTGGCTATTGATTTGTGGGTCGTACAGTGTAACTTGTGATTGCAAAAGGAGGTCATCATGATCAGAACTGCAGCAACTTAATGCAAATGACTATGTGACTGAAGGAAAGAAAGTTAAATGACACCTCAACCAAAACCTTATTTCACTTGCCCACTGACAAATATGTGGGAGGCACATAATCAATACAGATACGTGACTAGCTATGAGGCATGAGGAACAGTAAGTTCAAGAAGTCTGGAGTTTTAAGTCCAAGCAAAGGAGAGGATAGAGATGCATTTAAAAGTGAAGGCATAGGAGCATGAAAATTTGGAAGGGAAACTAATGAATTTTCATCTACTCAGATGAAGTTGAATGTAACTTCAGGCTTGTTTTGTGCAGTAAACAGAAGGCTGTTAGGTGTGTAACTTTGATGTTAAGAAAATAATTTTAGAATCACCCAATAAGGGTGATGTTTGAAGTTGTGGGAGGGAAGTCAATTAGTGAAGATACGTAGTGTGAAAAGGAATGCACTGTGAACATGGGACCTAGAAAATGTACTTTGGGACAAGTGGAATAAGCTGGTGAAAGATCCTAAGATGCAATAGTATAAAATGTGGTTTAAAGTAGCCGTGCTGTTAATAAAGATATCATACTCAACCATGTCAGATGCCTCAGATTGTTATTCAAGAATAAGGATCAGTGGATTTGATGATGAGTTCATTGGTGATTAATCTTTACAAGAACCGTTTTAGTGAAATGGTTGGGGTCAAGGAACTAGATTCCATTTGTTTAGAAACAAAAGGGAGACAAGGAATTGAAACAATTATATCTAACTACTATTTTCCTCAAAATTAATGTAGTTTAATTGTGTTATTTTTCCTACGACAGTAACATATATTCATGCAGGAATTTCACATAACACCGGAAAGTATGAAAAGAAAATAAATAAAAAAGTATCAAAATCATGGAAAATTTCAAAAAATCAATGATTAATAATTTAGCAAACATTTTTTCCAAACTCGTATGTAGCTACATACAACACAAGACACATATATGTGATTGCATATAATATTAGATATATACTCACGTATGTGATTGCATGTATCAATAATATGCCAGTTTATAATATTTTATTCCATTCCATAATATAGTAAAGATATTGCCTTATTAATATAAAATGCACTCAATGGATGCATGCTAGCCCACTATACTTATGTAAAATAATTTATTTAACAAATTCATTATGTACAGAAAATAACATACATATTTTTGCACTTGTCTAATAATCACCTTTGAATAAGTGCTAATAATGGCATTCCTGTTTTGAAGATTATACATTTTTAAATCATTTTCATATACCTTACCAAATGCTTCTCCAGAATGTTTTCATCACGTTCCACTCTAGGCAAGGTGAAGTAAAGTTTTCCCATAAGCCAAATGTAGACTAAAAGGACAGCGTAACATCAGCATATTAACTGTTAATTAGCATTTGTTTGTAATGGATACCATTACTTTTGTTACTTGACCCTTTTCAGCAATACTCAGCACTCAGGAACAAAAAAGCAATAGATTGTCCTAGATTTGAAAAATGAAATGGCACACAGGGCAAGCAGAAGGTCAGAATGAGTAAGGAGCAAATCTACAGATATGTGAAATTAATGATGAAACTGCCGGCTAATTCATCTAAAAGGGGTAAGGATGCAGTGAGGGATGGGTGTGAACTGGAAGGGATAAAGTTCATAAGAACAAGACATGTTTGGATAAAGAAATGCATGTGTCTAATAAAAATGAAGATCGTTTGGAACTAAAGAGATCTAGGCCCTATGAGAGTATAGTTTAAAGTCTCATTAACTTGAATGTTGAGAACCCGACCAGAGAAGAGTAATCAAAGAACATAATGATCAAAGTAGGTTTAAGTCAATGGCGAAAAGAGAAGACCCCCCATGAAGGCTGAGATATATATATCACAACTGAGTGGCACAGGCATCAAAAACGGAGCAGTTACTGATAAATGATGACAGGACAATGGTCTCAATACAGCAGTGAGGAGTAAGGAGAACACTGGCCCCTCCTTGTGCATTCATAGGTATGAGTGTTGGAGAAGTTTTCAGGGTAGGTAGAATTATCAGGGTTAGGCTGAATTTCAGTTCAGGTGAGGACTTCGAGACACTGTTCTAGAAAAAGTTTAGATCATAGGATTTTTTTTTTTCTAAAATATCTAGAAAGCAAATTCAGTTGATCAGTGTCCAGAGAATGGAAATGATATGGTTTGATTATCACCACAGCCTTCCCAAAATCAATGTATTTACCTTTTGTTCAGCTTTTTATTGATTTCTTATGCTGCATTATGGCAATAAGGTCACCACTAAAACAAATAGATGACAAGCAAGACCAATAACTACGGTTCTATAATACATTATGAAATGAGACATTTTTTAGTACAGAGCACTTGATACCTACAATATTTTATATTTATTATTTAAATATCTTATGCATACGAACAAAATGCTGCGTTCCTACCGGGGCCAAACTTCACTAAACGTACTGCTGTGCCTCTGCAGGGCAGAATTTCCCCAGACGGACCATCAGGTGACTTAGAAAATACAGCAAAATATATTATTTTAAAAAACTTTTTACTTCTTGATTTAGTGTAATGTAAGTAAATCTAAGAGAAAATAGAAAAATCTACTCTGCTTACTACAAGTGTTCAGGGAATGAGACAGCATTATGGTATTATTGTATATATCTTTCTGTGATTGAAATATTTCTCAAGGCTTTTAGGTGTTCCTGGCTTACTTCTAAATTATCATTTATGTGAAAATTCCCCCATTAATTTATATCATATTTATTGATAAAAAGTCCTTTTTTTGTCAATGTGCAAAAATTTCATACTTGTGAATTTGTCTGTGAAATTTTACCACACAGAATATAAAACCCTATGAAGTAAATACTGTTTTCCTTGTGTTTTTTAATGAGAACAATACATACAGAGAGGTTCAATAAGTAGCAAAAGTCAAACACCCAGAAGCAGGTGGGTTTGGGGTGTAAAACATGTTTAAGAGCATTTCTGTTTTGCAAGAGTATTCACCAGGAACATGGTTTTTACACAGATGAATAAATGTATGCAAGAAAAGTTTTGTTCTTGACCAATGAATGTGTCAACAATAAAGGAGAATAGATTAATTAAACTGAAGAAAATGTTGTATGATTAAGAAATTCCATGTTGCCCTGACTGTTATCTTTGGTCAGACCAAATCTTTAGGTCAGCAAATGAGGTATGGAAACCCTACAAAGTTACTGAGATAACCTGAAAAAAAAGTAGAACAACTCTAAAAGCAATTCCACCTTAAACACTTGTCATTTTGCTAAGTCTAAAATGATATTCTTCATTAAATTAATTCTCTGTTACTCAGTGCCTACTGGGAAGGGATTTGATAATATCAAAAGCCACAGAGGCTGTCCTAAGGAAAAAGCTGACCCTTGGTTCAGACTCGTGGAAAGAATCTGAGGCGGTACTGGGAAGGCAAAGCACCTAGAACAGCAAAGATGACTAAATGTTTGTGAAATATAAATCTGTGTTTGTACAAAGCATTCTTTTGCACTTAAACAGAACTTGGAGGCATTTCAAGAAAATGGATGAAAATACAAACATCAACTGAGTTTTGAAAGAAAATTAGAAGGGAAAAATTGGAAGGAAAATTTGTCTCTCAGACAAGTTCTGTGCAATTGAATGTAGTTTCCCTAGGTGCTGGGGTTAAAATGAAGAAAAGAGCATGTCAACAGTAGGGCACTAGAGAATGGACTTGAGGATACGGGGAAGGGGAAGGGTAAGCTGGGACAAAGTGAGAGAGAGGGAGGCATGGACATATATACACTACCAAATGTAAAATAGATAGCTAGTGGGAAGCAGCCGCATAGCACAGGGACATCAGCTCGGTGCTTTGTGACCGCCTGGAGGGGTGGGATAGGGAGGGTGGGAGGGAGGGAGACGCAAGAGGGAAGAGATATGGGGACATAGGTATATGTATAACTGATTCACTTTGTTATACAGCAGAAACTAACACACCATTGTAAAGCAATTATACTCCAATAAAGATGTTTAAAAAAAAAAAGAGTAGGGCAATTAAGAAAGAAGGGACATGGCTCTTACTTGCAAAGGGATAATTGGTCTCTACAAGCTTGTTACTTTTGTTGTTCAAATCTTCTATGTCTTACTGATTTGTGTGTGTGTGTATGTATGTGTCTGAATGAACAATATATCACTGAGAGATGTGTTCAAATCTGTTTTTCTGACTACAGATTTTTACATTTCTGTTTGGAAAACTGGATATTTTTGTTTTCTATATTTTGAAACTGTGCTTTTAGTTGCAGGCATCTTAAAAATACTATATTTATTGAACTATTTTCTCATATTCGTGGAACCTCTTAAGTGATGATTTTTACTATTTTGTCAAATATTAATAAACTATACCAGCTTTCTTTTAATTAGTATTTAATTTAATGATATCTTTAAATACATATGTGTGTATATATATATATATATATATATATATTTACATCCTTTTGTTTTCAGCGCTTTTCTTTCTCTTTGTCTTTCTTCTCTAGTAAGAACCAAGGCTAAGAGTTCCATTATATCCCCTGTGGGGAGGGTATTTTTCTATTTTCCAAGGTGAGAGGGTCACTTTTCAGGCTCTGAAGTGATTTTCTACCCAGCTTGGCCTTGGCTTTGTCTCCTCTCCCCTATGCTCCCCCATGAAAGTTCATGCTTCTGCTTAGCAAGGATAGACTGGTGTCCTCAGGGTGCTAATTTATCTCACAGGATTAAGACTTTCCAGTCCTTTCTGGACTCAGAAGTTTTCTCATTCTTCCCAGGACATTTTTTTGTAGCTATGCAACACTGGAAACTTTCCTATAGATAACTGGTATGACATGTCAGTTAACATTTAAATAGTGTAATAGGGCTCTTTTAAAAAACTAAATGGGGAAGATGCAATCTCAACCTATCTCAGAATTTTAGGATGCTGGTACCACTTTGTTTATTATTTCTACTCCCAGATAAATGATCCTATAAAAGCTTCTCTTCTGATTGTCTTCCTTTTGATGGTGACTCATGGTCTCTTTGTCTAAACTCATGGATTCTTATTCCTGGTCTACATTATATATTATTATGAGATTATGATCTATCTCCTTCTTTTTCCTATACTCATACCCTGTGGGTAGACACATAGTTATCTGCTGTTTACTATGATCTAGACCTTGTGCTTAGAACTGAGGTATGAAGGCAACTAAGACACATTTCCTGTGGTCACGAAGGCCAAAGGATAATTTGGAAAATAATATGTGTAAATGAATCATTTCAGTACAGTGAGATATGTACAAATAAATATATGTTGCATGCACCAGAGTTGCTGTGATGACTCACTCTGTCTGTAAGATTCAGGAATGTCCTCAGAGAAGAAGTTCTGGGTGAAGAAATTCTTAAAGTATAATTAGGACTTCCCAGACAGAAAAAAAGCAGCATAGCAATCCAGTCAACAGATTAGATTGTGCATATATATTTCACTGTGATACTCTAAGACTTGGGGTAAATTGTAAATACATTGGGATAACCAGGAGAGACCACTAACAGAGAGATAATAGAAAATAAAATTAGAAACACTGACAAGTAGCTTGATTGTTAAAAGCCTTTTTTAGAACGCTAAGGAAAGAGAAGGCTTTGAAAGGCTTTGTGTAGGCAAATAATATTAAAGAGTTTTGTTTTTAATTAGATAACTGTATAATCAAGCCTATAAGTTTTGAGATTATTGTAAAAGTATAAGCAAAAGATGGTGAGGCACCAAACCAAGCCAGTGGTAGCAGGGATAGGAGCAGAACCAGACAAGGCAAGGTTAGACTGTGAAATCAGAAGAATATGGTGATTGACTAGGTAAAAAATACTGGAAGATGCAAGAGCTAAGATAACCAAAAAGACATGGTTGACTTTGAGATTTCAGGATTATTATATGCATTAGAGAAAAGTACAAATGAAAGAGAAGTGATTTTTAACTTTGTCTATGTTGAAGTTGAGTTTGATACAGGATATCTATGGGGCTATGTCTCTAAATCAAATAGAAATTTGAGTTTTGGGGTTTGAAGAGAGTCTTAGGTCAAAGATACATTGATTTGGAAACTATCAGAAAATACATAATTGTTGAAGCTATGATAATGATAGCTTATCAATAATGAGGTAATGAGGGGAAATGTCATTTAAAAAATGGTTAGGCTAAAAAGAGAGAGACACAGGGATAAAACTTTGATAAAGAATGAGTTTATGAGGAGGTGATTGCATCAACAAAGATGATGGGGGTTGTGCGATGGGTTATAGACCTGTGACGCAGGAGAGTTCAGAGGCCTCTATGATGAAAAACAAAGAAGGAGAGGTTTCAAACGAATTTCAATTGATCAGGAGTATGAAATGCCAGACATTTGAAATAAGATGATAACTGGATAATTAGGACATTGTGAGTGACCTCCTTAGAGCATTTTGTTCGCTGCGGAGAGCTGAGTAACGAGTTAGGGTGAGATTGGAGATAGTCCCAGTTGACTCCTCTTCTGAGAAGGTTGGCTGTAAAGGGAAATGGAGATTGCTTCATAGCAAAAGGGTAGTGTCTGAGAATGGGGAATTTGTTCTTTATTTATTTATTGCCTTTATTTCTTTATTTTTTCTTTCCATAAAATGAGGAAATTGAGCATATTTGTTGACTGGAAAGAAAAGAACTAAAGAAAAATAAGAGGCGCGAGTTACAGCAGAAATAACAGAAAGGAGTTAATGTGACTTCATTCTAATGGCATACTTTAGGGGCTAGAGGTCAGTGATGTTACATTGCAAAATTCAAGGTAAAATTTTATTATTTTGTCTCCATGCTACAAGAAACCTTCAATTAAGGACTAACAGTGATATAATCCTAGAAACATAGGACTTGAAGATATTAAAAAATTACAGTAGCCACAAAAATTTGTTATATGGTAGTCACCAGAATTAAGAAATATTTTCTAAGGATTTATCTGGGAAACCATATTCTACTGAATATGTACATGTACTTAACCAGCAATCCAAGATTAAATTGGATTGATAACAAAACTGGAAAGAAAAAGAGTATGTTATATCTATGAGACTCTAGTAACTGCTGTTTCACTAGCTGTATGTATAAAAGAAAATTATTCATAGGGAGTGCTTTTTGACAATTACATTTGTGATTTTTGTAATATTAAACTTTAAAAATGCTTTCCAGTTGTCTATGGCCAATAAATGTCTGAATTATTTGGGCTTATTATCAAGTGAAAATGCTACTGCTTTTCACTTTATAAAAATAGAATACCTTTTTTTTTGCCAAATTTAACCCGTAATTTTAAAGCAACTTTGTAACTTGGTAAACATGGGTTGGACCAGCCGTCTTTAGTGTGAGTCCCTATGGTGCTAGTTACAAGTGACAAGAAAACCCCCAAAATGTGATATGAAAGACAATTCTAAAAATGTCAAAAGTAAGTTATGTACAACACACGTACTATAGTGTTAAGAGTCAGGGTACTGGGCTTCCCTGGTGGCGCAGTGGTTGAGAGTCCGCCTGCCGATGTAGGGGACGCGGGTTCGTGCCCCGGTCCGGGAAGATCCCACATGCCGCGGGGCGGCTGGGCCCGTGAGCCATGGCTGCTGAGCCTGCGCGTCCAGAGCCTGTGCTCCTCAACGGGAGAGGCCACAACAGTGAGAGGCCCGCATACCGCAAAAAAAAAAAAAAAGAGTCAGGGTACTGGAAGAAGAAACAGCTGGCACACTCAAAGTGGGTAACTTGAAGAAAGTTTAATAAAGGGACAGTTTTCAAAGGTGTGGGCAGGGTGTAGGGAAACCATAAAGGATAGTGCTGTTATTTCAGGCCTTTGATAGAAGATTCCATTACCAACCAAAGGACTGAAAGGAGGGAGGAAGGTAGGAGAACTCGGAAAAAGAGACAGGAAGTATGAAGCCAGCCCTGCGAAATCCTTCACAGAGAAAGCCAGAGAAATAAACATGGGCCCTTCGTTTCCTTAATCCCTTTTCTCACCCATTCTGTTCTCATGCTGGTAATTCCTATTTGCAAACCAAAGTAAAAGCCAGAGGACACAGAGCTATTTGACTGAGTTTACACCTGTACTGCTTAAGCTCTCTGGGCACACAGAAGAGAGGATAAACGGAAAGAAGATTTGGAGGAGCAAGTAGATATCTAGCGCTTTCACAATTTATATTAATATAAACAGTGATGTAGCCTTTTTTTAAAAGGAAGTCACTTTCTTATTAATCCCAGTCAATAAATGCTAAATAAATAATTAAAGACTATCAGGTCTGTGGGGTATGATACTTATAGCCTATTTGTGGTCCCCAAATCTTGGTCCAGCATCAGTTAAAATTATTTCTATTTTCTCAGTAGTGAGACATTCACTTTACATTTCCCAATCCACCCGTCACTTGGGTCTCTTTATTCCCAGATCAACCAGCTCATTGTACTCAAATGCTAGCCCATTGTACTCTGGTGTCTTCATCACCCCATTATGGACCACATCTATGCTTACATATCTCTGCATCCCACCAACCCCAGCCATATCTTGCCCTCAGTACAGGTAGAGAAGGTCTTATCAAAGTATTAAAGTGGCATTTAACTGAGGCTTTTCTCTGTGTCTCATTATCTGTTCCCTTTTCATACCAATTCCATATGAGCTTTCAACCACCATCCCTCCTATACGTCACCTACTAGCCCCCAGCAGCTGAGAAAGAGGAAATTACTCAGAGATGAGAATTTCAAGCCAGAAGAAGGGCAAGTTTCTATTGCAGTATGGTGGTGGAATTACTTTGTAGAAGCATGGTCTTTCCATTCCATTCAAATCATACCACACAGGTGGTTCTACTTGTTAAAGAAATAACCTACTCCCCTAGGCATCAGGCCTTTAAATACCTTTAAATAGAAAGTGAGTATGCTTACTCAGAGTTATTGGAAAAACAGTCATGACTATAGGAGTCCTGTTTTCAACAGTAAAATTAATTTAATAATGAAGTGGCTTTGATTTACCAGAGTTCAATCAAATAATTTGAGGGAATGAATACAATGACTTTTCCATTCAGCTGTTTTATTAAAATTAATTTTCTTTTTTAACTATCAAACAAGACACACTTATTGAAAGCAAAAATATATTTTTAGTTTTGCTGTTGTTTCAAAAAAGGAGGTAGCAAATAAATGATGGCGTGTCCAAGTTAGGATCACAAATCTTGCTTGCTTTGACATTGAAAATACCCTGGTGGGGGCTTCCCTGGTGGCGCAGTGGTTGAGAGTCCGGCTGCCGATGCAAGGGACGCGGGTTCGTGCCCCGGTCCAGGAGGATCCCACATGCCGCGGAGCGGCTGGGCCCGTGAGCCATGGCCGCTGAGCCTGCGCATCCGGAGCCTGTGCTCCGCAACGGGAGAGGCCGCAACAGTGAGAGGCCTGCGTACCGCCAAAAAAAAAAAAAAAAAAGAAAATACCCTGGTGGTGCAATGATATTGGATGAAGTCTTTAATCTCTCTTGAGAAAGACTTTGTGCAGCAATCACTTGTATTTTCTTCTGTGCTGTTGAACCTTCTCCTTAAAAAAACAACATCTGAATGGAGAAAGCTTTTTTTTTTTTTTTAAATCAAGGACTGTCTAAATTGTAACCAATGTAGTTCATTTTAAAGCACTCATCTGTCATTCACAGATTAACCTTATACAAGATAGCTGCTCTCATTTCCATTGCCCTTCTGTCCTAGGAAGAATAAAACTCGAGCATTAAACAAATAATGAGTTGAATCTGTGAGGCATATTTAATGCAAAGAGGATTTTAATGACATTTCTATAATTATAGGCATTGATAGCTGACTATAAATCTTTATTTCCCAAATGCCACAGCATTAGGAATAGAATGATTTGTAATTTGTACTAGATGTTTTTAATAACCTTATGCCCAAATCACCTTGCTTTCTTTTAGCTTCAAATATGGGTTACTGTGGAGAGACTATCAGATATTTATTATAGTGCATAGCTATAAATATACTATGCAGAACGATTGTAAGTGTTTGAGTCTTTGCTTTTTAATTGGAAAATGATATCACCACCATGATATTGACTGTAAATCTTAGCTCAACCCTGGAGTGGTACTTTAAAAATCACACTTATTTTAAATAATAATAATATATCAAAAAATCTTGGTTACTCTAGTGGGCAACAAGCTATACTGAAAAAGTTAGAGATGTGATTTTTACTGCATGAATACTTATTCTTGTAAGCTATGTCTTGGAACTTTGTTGTAGACAAATTTTTAAAGTGCTTCAAAAATTCTATGGAACATTTGCAAGTCTTGAGTTCTCCCAGCCCCTGTTTTCGGTAAAGCTTTATGGGCTCAGCTTGTACGTTTAAAGACATTTTCCTTAGAGACTTTCTTATAGGGAAGTCCTTGGCAAAATGTGTGATTTCTGACACCTTTCCTGTTCCCAACAGCACCATTCTGAATTTATGTTCCCTGTCCTGAATCCTGTCCTCTAGGGATAGAGATAACAGAATGTCTCATTCAATGGTTAATTTCTAATTTGCTACCCTTTGAATACTGAATATTCTTAAATATTTGGAGAGATATCGTTTCACCCTCAGACTTACTTCAAGGTGATTTATTATATTTCCAAATGCTCTTGTGCAACTAAAACCTACCTTATATGCAATATGTATATTGAAATTGAATAAGAAGATACACTTTTATACGGCTTTCGGTTGTGCTCTCAGGGGAAATTTACCACATAGCCAACTAATAAATAATATCGCTTAAACTTGGCATCCATGGTTGTTTAAGTGCTTCTCAGAAATTAGCCCATTAATCTTCATACGGCTGCTTGTAAAGCAGACAGCAAGTTATCTTATTCTTCCCACTTTCCTCTGTTATCCCACTTCAGCTGCCTAGAATTCTATACTGTTGGGCCTACATCGTGAGAGGCAGGTTCCTTGCGTGCTTCTCTGCAGAGTAAAGCACACATGGCGTGAGTGTCTGTCCTCCCTTCCATGAGATGATACAGGAAGTTCACGCCTGGCCCTTCAAGTTCTGTTTGGAGGATGATACACGTGATTGGTGCAGGCAAACACACTGAATAAGTTGCGTGATCTCTGAGTCCTTGAAACTGATCTCTCTAGTTTGTAAACAGAGCTTCACTTCTCTTAAAGGAAGCCCTGACACCTCTTCTGTGTTCAGTCTTTGCTGGTTGTGAAAGGGATAGTCCATTAAAAGTAGAACAACAAAACTTAAAGACCTGCTTCGTTACTTTCTTACGGGTCACTCAAAAATGAACTTGCTCTTTCCAAATAGATAAAGTTGTCTGGAGATTTTTTATTTCTTACTACCACTTTCAATGTATTCTTCTAGTTTCTCAGAAGAAAAGCCTGTGCCATATCGAGATCAAGCACAATGTGCGAAATATGATAAAGTGTTTAGTTAAATAATTATGTGTTTTACACATTGTACAGAGCTATCAGCTCAAACCCAGATCTCCTGATCATGGCTTATCTCTCCTCACAATATGTATGATGCTTTTCAAGAATTACATTACATCTGAAACTGAGAATGATAAGGTATAAAATTAGAAGTCACTGATTGTAAATCAGTGACTATAAATCAGAGAAAATAATTTGAACTTTTCCATGAAGCACAATAAATACTATTTTTAAATATTTCCTTTTAGGCCTACAAGACACTCATTCTCAATCTATACTTCCGGATTCTTCTCTTCTCCAACTTTCTTCCTTCTAATGACTTATAGTTCCGGTACATATACCTGAGTAGAATATAAAGCAGGCTCATTTATTTTCATAATAGGAATTGGATTATTACCTTATTACATGCAGTATTGATGGCTCACAATCCCCAAACATTCACAGATTCAACGGGAAACCAATGACTCAATTAACTTCTACTTGAGTAGTTACCAGCTGATGGGAAAAGGTCTGTGTATTAAGAGACGCATTATTCAGTTGGAGAGTGACAAATGAGTAAGCATGAAGTCACATCTACTGCCCTATGAGTGATGTGACAACAGATACTATTTATTTCATTAGTGGTACTTGAAAGGGGGCTCAAGGTGTCCTAAATCTCTTTTTCTCAATACTTGCAACTACCTAAGAAGGGACTAGTATGGAATGGACTTTGTCTTGTTTAATGGACTGTGTAGAGTTCATAATGTATATTTTCATGGGAACGTTTTAGCTCTGTGTCAATGCTTATTCATCATGATGTTGCTTGTTTTTTTAAAACCTAAATAGACCAAAAGATTAAGTAATCTTTTGCTCTTTGGTATATTTACCAGACAATTTTTTATAAATAATTAAGTCTGGAGAATTTGAGGGGTTGTAAAAATCACCTAAAATTCCTTTCTGTCATAAAGAGAATACAATTAGTACTGCAATACTGGAAATTTTAAAATTTTTGTACAATTTACAAAGTAGAAAAATAGCAGTATGCAGAACCCATGTATTTTGAGTTAAACCTTCAGATAGAAAAAGCAAGAATAATTGGTTTAGGGGCATCACCTCTTACATAGGTCACATTTATGCTCTCCTCTATCTTTTGGTATTAATTAGCCACCTTTAAATTAATGTTGAATAGACATAAAGAACAAAAGGTAAATGTTGTCTTCAAATGAGTGATTGAGTTAAAAATGGGGAAAAGTATAGGAGAAATTAGCATCCATTTTGTTATGGTTAACATCTGAACAAATGTACAGTTGTGGTAAACTTTTCTGTTACCTGCTTTTACTTTTTATATATTTCTATTGAAGCCTGTTAAGATATTTCTTGGCTATGGACTTTTATCCACATATCGATCCTTGTTTTTGGCCAGATTTCATTCTTATAATTAGCTTTATGTATACCTGGACATTTATTTCATTAGAAGAATGTCATACAAGTCTCAAAATTTTCTACTGGTTAGCCTTAACTGGGTCTAGTTAAGATAAAATTTTTACTTTATTTCTAATCTAGGATATGATCTTATCTGCTCTAAAGTTCGTAATATCTGAAATTCTCTAGAGGTCATGTTAACTTTATTATCTTTTTTTCCCCTATTGGTTTCATATGGCAAAGGCTTAACTTTTCACATAGATGTAAAGTGTTCCCCTTCAGAGCCTGTGTTATCTGGTTTTTAAAACCTGTATTCTAATTGGCTATCTCTTACATATGGGAACACACTACATGTTGAGTTGAATTTTGAAACCTAGGTAACTTCAATTTTTGTTTTTGTGATGTAATTACATGTAGTCGCATCAAAGGAGTTTATTTTTCTTGAAAATATGAAGGTGCTATGATATTTGGAAACAGATCAGTAGTACGATTTGAACTCCCTCAGTGGGTTAACCTCTGTGTTAATCAACAAGGGGAACAGTTTACAGATGTTAGCTGGACAAGTGTATACACATGCAGACACACACACATCCCTATGTATATAAAAATGACAAACCAGTTTTCTTTAATACTCCAAGGGTTTTCTTCCTACCGCACTTCTGAAATCATTGTTTGCTGTGACTATGATAGTTTTCTTATTGTTAGCATTCTATTTTCCCTCCCCTGTCTTTACTTCTCAACGTTAATGAAGGTGCATATCTCTTACCACAATATGCCTGCTTCCTAGGCTGCCAAGCGGAAGGAGTCTGCTGTAAAACACTTGTTGCGTAATGTATGAAGATTCTGTTATGATAATATTCATTTTCAGAAACATTTTCAATTTATGTGATGTATATCGCTGGCATAAGAATCATCTGAAAAATTTATTGAAAACGCACATGATTATGCCCCACACCTTTGAATCCTGAATCAGAAAGTTTGGAGTGATTTCTACATATTTGTTTTTTGAACAAGTTTCTCCAGTGATACCAATGCACAGCCAATTTTGAAAATCGTTGCCCTAGCACAGGTGTCACACAGGGTAGGTATTATGTGCTTAAAGAATGATTTAGTGGGGAAATGAATAAGGATGAAAATATTAATTTAGAATCAATAAACCTTTCTATACTAAAACTAAATATAATGCATTTTTTTAAAATGACTGTTACTTATATAAACTTTTTACATTATTCTTTGGAAAAATCTAACCTGTGCTCACAGTTCATATTAAATTTTGAAATAAAAGTAAAACTAATTACTTGTAGGTTGCTTTGTCAGCAATTGTCATTTCCAACCCTTTCAGTTATGCCAAATTGCCAAAGGCAATATGAGATTTTAATTTTTTTCTGACATCCTATCCTGTCTGCTCATTATATTACAACTGATGCATTGTCCTACTTGGATCTATTCTCATGTGTCTGGACACCCATATTTTATTTCGATGTGCATACGAAAAGTCTTGGTAACCTGATTTGCATCTAAGTATTTATTATTGGTGATATGCCCTTCTACTTTATCCATAAGTATAAGAAGATATGGAAGTATGATGTGATATTCATAGTTAGAGGTTATACTTAGTGTCACAGGTACAAAACTTGAAATCTAACTCCCTTTACATATCTAAGTTTAATTTTTTTGATCACTTTATCATTGAACTATAAAGAACCTAAGTATCAGAATCAATAACTTACAGTTCTTTTTTCTTGACATATATCTTGTTGTCTTGAGAAGTTTCTCAAAACAATAAAAATAAATTTTGACAGAAATGACTACACTGTATTAGTAAGTAACACTGTAGTGAATCCTATCATCATGGCAGAGCTTCGTAGCATGGACATGCATGACGAAGGAAGTTCCATGGCTAGTTCTGTGAGTGCTGTTTTGGGAACTATGGCTAACATGCTTAGAACTTTCTTAATATCTCTATATACCTTCAACATCCATTCACAAATGCTCTTTATACCACATTGGTGACTAGTTTTGGGGCCATTCTACCAGAAATCAGAAAAGACTTCTTATTTCTTGCCAGGCCCTACATAATTAATTCATTTTATTAGGAAGTAGTTGAGAATATAGAATTCTTACAGGCAAGAAATAGTTACTCAAATATCTTTAGTGAAGGTACTTTTACTTTCCATTGAAGATAATCTTAATTGAATATCACCCTCACTGGTTTTCAGTCTTCTGTTAGTAGTGTGGACCCACTAGTAGAACACAAAGGGAACAAATTATGTAGAGTCAGCCTCTTTGAGTGGAGCATTGAGTACTTTGTGGGTCCTCTGTACCAACATTTTTGTAAATAGTACTTTTGTAAGCAAATCCTATCTTATTTTGAATATGTCATTAATTGTTGGGATCGTAAGACAGGGAGGCATGACAAACATCACTGAAGATAGGTGGGTGCAGAGTAATATGACAGAGGGGTTAAATACAAAATATAGTATGTCTTCACCACTTAAAATAGAGTTGGTTCTTCTGTCATGAAAACTTAAAGGAATAAGTCATAGGAAAGTGAGATCATACCTAAAGTGGCAATTGTATTACTCTATACTGTTTGAATCCCTAAACATCACCAATGCTTCATTTCTTTTTCATTTTGCCTTATTTCTTTTTAAGAAATTAAATAATTCATCTCCATGATTTACTGAAGGCCAGATGATTAGTATAAATTCAAATTGAATGATTTCATTAAGGCCACAGAATAATTCGTAGATTTGGGGTTTTTAATATTCAATTGGATATTTCTAAAAATATCTAGAAATTAGATAGTCTCAAGTTTATAAAATGTTAAATGACTTCCTCTCCTTAAAGTTAAGTAGTTTTTCCTAGACTACTTTATCTCTAGTATACATCATTTTGAATTGGAAAGCAAGAGAACTATTGATTACTTAATAGTAATCCTTAACTCATTCGAATGCAGAAGGCATGATCATATAATCCCATACAAATTTTACCAGGTCTAAGTATACTAATTCTCTTTATTTAGGTTTTGAGATGGAAGTAATAGATACAACTTAGTCGTTGGAACACAACTCTTCTTTTATGGTAAAGCATCTTAAATTTTCTACTCAATATTAGAAAATCTCAGTGAGGAACAAAGATCTTCAATCTGCAGATCTAGGAGTCATACCATAAATATTTCAAATTATGAGGACTTTGAATGGAAATAATGTAAAAATAGGCCTTAAGAACTATAAGGTGATCCTCAAGTAGGGCAAGATGGCAAGTAACAATATATCATTTATCTTAGGCTTAAAAATGCTTCTGTAATACACAATCCCAAATCTCAAAAGATTTATTTCTTGCTCACTTTATACCTTTATGTGAGCTGCCTCTGTCTCTGATCCAAGACTTCAACTTGGGTTACAAGTTGAAGTAGCAACCTCCTCTGAGACATGGTAGAAAGAAAGAGACACGGTAGGACCATAGGATGGTCCTGAAAGCTGCTGTTCAGAGGTTGCAGCAGTATTGTTCATTTTTCATTGTCAAAACAAATCGTATGACTAAGTCTAAGTTCAACTGTAATTCTCCCGAAGGAAGAAGCAGCTAATAGTTAAAAGCCACGTTTCAGTTTACTTTCTGAAAATATTTTTTCCTGATGGTATTCTGAAATACACAGTTTATCTATATCTCTGTCATAAAAATACCACATTTCAGAAAGATTTTTCTCAAGTAAAAATGATATTATACATTAAATGACACCTGGACATTTTTATATAAAAATAAATGCAATAAATTAACATTGTGTGAGAAAAATGTTTTTTCCTAACCTGATGCAGGAAAAAAAATCTTTGTTATATTTTGCAGCTTCATAAATATATGTACAACTATCTGAGCTTATTTAATGAACTATGTTTATCTCAATTTATTAACACTCTGAGATAAAGCAGAAACCTGATATATTGCTCCTCTGAAATGTACAATTATTACTATAGCATGACACAAACATCAATAATAATAATAATATGCATACATGGAGACAGCAACTTTAATAAAAATATATAAATATTTTATGTATTTAAATCTCAGATTTGGGATTAAGGTAAATTTGCCTGTAAATGTCATGTTTCTATTTTAGAGATAAAAGCATAATCTTATATTAGTTTATAGAAAATATTTTTCATTATTAACATTTCTCTAAGATTAAATTTAAATTCCTTTTTGAGATCACTCTTTCATGAAAATTTACTGTATAAAAATCCCTTTCTTCATTTTCCATCATCACTAAATAAATATTCATCATCATTGAAATATTCCTTTATTATTAACCAGTATAGGGCTATAAAATCTTCAGCAAATTTCAAAAGTTCTGTATAAAAATAATTTTTAAAATATTTTAGTATTTTTAATTTTAGGCTATTTGCATAGCCCATATGAATGGGAAATATATTGAAGTTATTTATATTAAATAATAGTAACTGACTATTAGCAAGAATGGAAATTAGAAGCTCCATTCAAAATCATAAAATTAGGTGTGAATTTATTCATAAATCTATTCTTACTGGCAAGAAGAATGAATGCTTAAAAAAGATAAAAGGCAGATCTAAGCTCCCAGGGGAAGATATTTAAAAAGAGAGATTTTAAACCTTGCCTTGTTTAATTTCTTCCTTATTCCCTCTCTCCTTCCCTTCTCTGTTTCCCTCCTTGGCATGTCCCCTGCCTCATCTTTTTAAAAAGTATTGCATTTAAACACTGTAGCACATGGTAGAACTAGCAAGCAATATTATTATAACATAAAATTTAGAATGGAAGCTAAATTTCTTACATACTTGAAATGTTTACAAGTGTGTTCATTACCATAAAAATAGTCCTGCAATTTAGAAATGATAACTTTGTTCCCATTTAATGATAGGAGACAAAGCACATCTCAACACATCATCAATATATATTTGACGGTTCACTTTTTATTGCTAATTTCTCCTTATCCAGATATATTTTGGTATTTTAAAATTATTAGAGAGGAGAAAATTATAGTACAAATAAATTAATTTTTACTTGAAATATTTATGAATGAAATGTAACTTCTCCTGAGTCTATCAAAGAGAAGGCTTCGTTTCACTACATTGAATATTGGTTTCGGGAGGATACGGAATACACACTGAAAACACATTACAGCTGTGCCAATCTTTTTGCAATTATTTTGAATAGTTGGCTATTTGCCCCATTTGACAGTTTGTGAACATGGTGAATAATTTAGCATTCATGCTGCTGCTGTTTTGGCACAATTAACACGAATCGCATATCCACTGCTCTTCAAACTGATTGCAATATGGGGGGAAGAGAATCACTGCCTTAATGTTCAGTTCTTTGTACTCTGTTTTTCCAAGCATGACAATGCCAAATAAAACACAATGGAGACCACTTTGTGTGATGACCTAAAAGCCTCCGAGTACATCCCTTTTTATTAAATTCCTGATACCAATTTAGAGCTGGTATCTAACTTTAGAGTTTTCTTGGAGTCTGTCAACTGGACGTCCATGTATTCCAAGCATGTGCAAAATATTTAGGGACCTCTGTGCAAAGCCAAAGACTGCCATGTCATTACGTGTATTATCGTCCATTTGTCATTCTGCCTAACATGACTCAGAGGCAATGGCTATTACACAATTTCTTATTTATTCTCAGTGGCATAATTTGAGTTTAGTCTTCTGTTGTGCTGTTTTCATCTGACAAAAAAATGTCAGTTTAATTTAAACTTGAGAAGGGGTCAGAGTTTGAAAAAATATTTTAAAAATATATTTACCATAGATTCTTAAATCCTTAATACAACGAGCTACTTTTCCAACTGCTCTTATGTCTATAAGAAAACCTGAAGGTTAGATTATCTTTTACTACCAGAGTCACTTTTAAATAAAGGACAAAAAGGATCATCATCAGTAAGTATTTGCTCAATGAATATTAGTATTTAATAGTTCATCTGTAGGTTTAAAGTAGTAGTAGTAATAATAATATACTTTTTAAAAACCTGACACCACAGTCTTATCAGCCCTATTATAAAATATTGTATGTTTTCTATATGGCATAGAAAAAATATATTTCTTTCAGAGTGAATGAAAAAACTGAGTCCATTAGCTTTTCATAGCTATACTTCCAGATGTGTTATGAATTCATTCATTCAATAACTAATTAGTAACACTTACCATGTACTAGGTATTATTCTAGGTGCTGTGGATATAGAATAAAACAGACTAGGCATGGGGAATATTTTCTACAAGGGAGAAGACAATCAAAGTCCGTATAATTAAAATATATTATATGTCAGATGGTGAGAGGCACACCTGGCTTACTGTGGACAATCAAGAAGCAATCCATGTTATTACTGTGTAATCAATCAGAATATTTATTATCAGGTATAATAAGAAACTTAAATGTCACAAGACCCACAATGCTCATATTTTCATGACAGTCACATTCTCTCCTTGTAAGCATACTGCTTGGAGCCAGAAAAAGGGAAAGAAGTTTGTTCTTGAAGAACATCATGTTGGGGGCATAGCTGGATGCATCTCTTTTCATGATGGTGTTGGGACAATCTCCCCTTTTCAAAAAATGAAAATCAAGGGGAAATGTAAGTGCCGTGCACTGCCACGAGTTGGCTTGGGGTCTTTTCTCTTGGTGCCTTCATGGTCGTTCTACCTCCTTGTGATGTGCACCTTCTTATGCTCACTCTGCTAATAGTGTCAGGCAGGTTCAATTCAAGCTTTTTTTGTTCTGGGAGTTAGGTGATATTTGAATGGTAATTCTGCATCACAAGTCCAGGGCACTGTGTTGATTTAATGTTGACTTCCTAAGAGACAGGTTTATTTTCCCAACTTCTCACATTCTTACTAGGGCTCTTATTCTTGCTACCTTATGCCATCAGTAGAAATGTTATCACCGATTCTATAATCATCTTGACTATCCAGAAAGTGAAATATTTAAATTCCAGAGCAGTGCCTCATTATTCTTCAGTTTTCAACCCACATGTCTGCCTCGTTCCTTCCTTCCTTCATTCATGCATTTTAGCAAAACCAGCCTTTTTTGAGAGCCTAGTGCTCACTGCTTAGGTTATAAGGCAAATAAGGTATAATTCCTCTCTGTGAAGAGAGGAAGGAAGCTGAACTTTAAAGAAATCATTACAATGTATTTTGAGATTCCATTAAAATCGTTAAGAACACAGTGCGTCAGGAATCCAAAAAAAGGCACTGATAACTGTCTAGAGTTTTATGGAAGTGTTCAAAGAAAAAGTGGCATTTGAGATGGGTCATGATGATGGGAAGGGATTTATCTTTTAAAGTATATTTAGGGATTTCTTATAAAAAATAAAAATAAAAAAGCAGGTTTTGCTAGTTCTCATATCAAATCCCCTTCTACAATTCTCATGCCTACACTCAAACTGTAAACATTCCATAAATGCTATTCCTTGTTGCATTATTTGTATTCCTTTATTTGTACCTGCCACTCTTCACACTGTTCTTAGGAAGTTCTGCTGAAGGAAAATGAGGCAGCAGGGCAGCACACCAAAAGTATTCTATTAGAAGAGAATGTCATAAAATTGGTTAGAATTAGGTTACAGTCTCAAGTGGTTCTAAGTGTAGTTAAATGTCCTGTAAGAAAAATCACCACGGATATTTGTACTAGGCTTAAGGGTTATATAATTAAAAATAAGAGAAGTGTAGTAAATTAATAATGTTCTTCAAGCCAGAATTAAATTCTGTTGTATTGCTTTTCTTGAAATTAAGTATATGAAAAAAAAGGAAATGATTGATTTTAAATACTCATCGAGAAGTTTATCTTTAATTAAAATAATACCAAAAATATGCTTTTCTTCTAAAATGGGTTTGTGTGGGAGGGAAAAGAAACCTTCAAAAGGAATGAAGAGAAAATGAAATAAAATGCTGACCAAATACTTTATTACTATGATTTTTATTGTTGTTGTTCATTGAACTTCTTATTTTAATAACTTTTCAAGAGGACTTCAGTAAATAGACATATACATGGACATACACATACGATTAAAATAGTACAGAACAAGAAAACTCAAAAAGAATAGAAAAGGTGCTCCCCAGGAACTAACCAGGAAACTAGAAATAGCTGGTTTCTACACGTGAGCGTTAAATTTCATTTTAAACTTCCCATCAACCAAGGTTGAAAAGAAGTAAGTCCCCACATACTGAGAAAAGGAATATATCAGTTCTTCATCAGAGAAAGACTTCCTGGCATTAAATTCTGGGAGGAATTTATCACGTGTATCATTCTTTGAGATGTTGACTAATATAATGAATAGTGGTTTTGCAGATGTTGGAAGAGTTTTCCTCCTGAGATCATTTGTTATATCATCCTACAGTAAAAGCTAAGGGCATAATATTACATTGTGATCAGTGAATCAACTTCTATGAGGAGCCTGTAATAACACTTGGGGAAAAAATAAAGAAATAAATTAAACCAAATTATTTGAAAGAAAAGGGAATCAAATTCCCCAATGTGGTGATGATAAATGAAGACTGTTATGTGTTCTAAATAGTTTCCATTTGCAGAGTAGATGTTTAAAATCTCATTGTGAATTCAGGATTCTAGGAAGGTAAAGAATTTTTATATGTCATTTCGTATTTGAGAAAGGGAGAAAGCTGATTAGCCAAAATCAACTAATTATTACCTATTTCTCTTGCAGTTGGTCTTCCCAAAACCCACTGCAATCTGGCTTCTGTTCCCACGTCTGAATCAATTCTTGTAAGGAGTAAGAATGATTTTCAAACTACCTATTCAAATAGAACTTGCATAGGCCAGCTTCCACATCCCTCTCCCACATTTGGCTGACTTCCTTAAAGAGTTTCTACCTGGGTATTCGTGATGTTGTTTTTCCTGTCCTTCTAAGCTTAGTTGTCACACTCCCCTGTTTGGGGTTCTCCTCTTTTGCCTGTTCCTCACGTGCCATCCATGGTTCTCTCCTCAGCCCAGTTTTTCTCTCTATATTGACCCTAATTTCTACATAAACCCTAATCTTTGTCTCTGATATTCAGGCTTTCAACTAATTTACCAAACTGCTTATGTGTACCTAAAATATATACTTAGTAATCTTCTCAAAACCAGTAAGTGCACGATTGAACACTGTTCTTTTTCCTCAAACATATCTGCTCATCTTCTTCTCTTGCTGGTTTCAGTTAATAGTGCTATTCGTCCATGCCATAAGCATGGGAATCATTGTAAATAATTGCGTTATTTACAATACATTTACAATATTGTAATAAAAGCACAGGAAATGGAAAATTCCACTTCGCCATCCTTCTGCTTGTCAAATCTTTCATCAGGAAAGCATCAAAGCATGCCTGTTTGTATCTCCCTTTTGCGATTTCTCTCGCCCTTTCATGATCTACTGCCGTGATTGGGTGCCTTGTCACCTCTGATCTAGGCTGTTACAAGAGAAACCTACTTGGCCGTCCTACCTTCAGGTTTGTTGCTAGTCATTACATCCTTCCCACTGCAACGAGGCTCATTTACCTAAAAAGCAAATCTTTTATCAATGGCTTTATCCTCTTGGATGTCCTCTGTGTCTTTTCATCACCTATATTAGAATTACAAGCGTGACTATATAGACACGTTTTTCTTTTGGCCCCTGCCGATTTCTCCTCCCTCTTCTCTTTGCTCTTTACACCCTTTTAATGGCAAAATTGCTCCCATTTCCTGCACTCACACATGCTTTCCTATTTTGTGGCTTTCTGTTTTGCTTGAAGCCCTGGCACGACCTCCTTATCTTTCTTCACCTGCTCTTACTTATCATTTAAGACCCGGCACAGGCACCATCTCCCACAGGAAGCCTCTATAATATCCCAGCTGGGCTAACTGCCTGTCATCTGCTCGATCTGAGCAGTTAGCATTTTGTGTTCATATCTTCTTTTGCTGTAACTTTCCCTGACTAGATTGGGACCTTCTCAAGGGCAGGAATCACATTTAATTCATTTCCTTTCTTCCCCATAGCAACTAGTTCAGTATCTGAAAATGATTGATAAATAGCCATTGAAATAAGCAAAGTTAAAATTATCATCATTAGTAGTGTTTTCCCTTCTAATAAATGCACATCTTAATGTAACCAAATGAGAAGAATATAAATTGAACATGTGCATTATAGTCTCTATTAACCCTCTCTGAAGAAGAAATTAAACTTTTCTTCCTCAAATGATAGGAACAGTAAACATTCTCCAAAAACCTTAACTTCAGCCAAATTATTCTGCATCATGCCAATTACATTTAACATCAGAATGATATAACTGATTTTATCCTAAATACCTACTTCAGAAACTAGTATAGGAGATATATTATAACTGAGTTCTATTTAAGAAAGTAATAATTTGACATTGGGACCATCATAGATATTTTCAAGTATTTTAATAACACAGTATTATATAACAATTTTTTTCTATTCCCCAACTGAAATTACAGTTTTATATGGAGCAATATGAATTATTAAATTTTTATTTCTAACTAAAGTAATTAAATATTGCTAAACATTTAAGTGATAAGTTTCACACTATGGCTTGGAAATATACTTTAGGATATAGGATTTTCAGTGCTAGAAGGAGCCAGAGGTGGAGTGTATCTCTTCCAGTTAACTCATTTTTAGAGGAGGATATTGAGGCCCCAAGAAATTCATTATCTAATAACACATAACTCGTTAATGCCCAAGCCGGAACTAGGACTCAGGTTGGATTTTTCTCATCACACTCTACTGCCTCCTTACTTGCTATTTAAAACTGTATTCTGGGCTTCCCTGGTGGCGCAGTGGTTGAGAGTCCGCCTGCCGATGCAGGGGACGCGGGTTCGTGCCCCGGCCTGGGAAGATCCCACATGCCGCGTAGCGGCTGGGCCCGTGAGCCATGGCCGCTGGGCCTGCGCGTCCGGAGCCTGTGCTCCGCAACGGGAGAGGCCACAACAGTGAGAGGTCCGCGTACCGCCAAAAACAACCCCTGTAATCCATGTACTTGGGTCAGACGTGAGCCTACACACAGCTCCCCTGCAACACACACACACATGCACACACACCCCACTATGTGGAATAGTTAAACAATGGAGTGTTCTTGTTGTTGTCATTCCTACTTGGACCACTGAGGAATGTACAAGGCTCATCTCTAAAATTAATAGAATCAATGAGAAGGTGTTACAGAATGTTCATCTCTGCTTTCCTGTTTCATTCTAGATTCTTTCCAGGTATAAGTAACAAAATAGAGGTCTGAAAAGTGCATTTCATCTCCAGTAAACACGAAATAAAATACTCAGAAGAAAAACAATTTTAAAATGCAAGTATTAGTCACAAAAAAAATTCTTTGATATTTAAAATTGAACCAGGGTGTGTAGGCCATAGCCAATTAGTTGTATAAAACATACTACTTAGAAGCTGAACATTACTTTTAGAGCATTTAATATACATCGTATCCATTGCTTGTAATGAGACTCAGGTGACGGTATTTACCTTTACACCCATTTAAAATGCACTAATCAGAAAGCTGCAGTTTTCTATATCTTGAGTCTGATTTCTGAGAATAGCCTTTATCACTTTTTCCAAGACTGAAATCTGAGAGTAGTAATTCTTCAGAATAAGGATATGGGTCAAAGCCAACTGTTCCACTTGTACTTAACATGCCAGAAATTACACATGAGTTTGTATCATTTGAGAAAGAAGAAAAATATTTTATTACACATTATTGAAAACTACCTCAGCCTAGCTAAGTACTTCTAAAAAATGAGAGTAATTATCTTTTGTCTGTGTTTTAAAGTTTATAATTGAATGGCATCTAGGAGATTGTAGGTGTATATTTCTAAAAGGCTAGTCTTATGTTGCCTCTCCAATGCAATTGCAAATCCTTCATGGTAAGGAATGTGTTCATTTGTCTTTGAATTTTTACTGTTTTAACACAGAATGCCTGGCACAGAAATTCAATAAATTTCTGTTGAATTACATTCAGTGTGTGTGTATATGTGTGTGTAAATGTATATATACATAAACATGTATATACACAGGTTTACCTATATACATGCATGCATATATAAAATACATAAGACTACAATGCTTTAAAATCTTGGTAGAAAAGGTGTTCGCTTAACCTCAAACTGCTCGTGGTCTCACTGTTTCAAGGCCCTCCTTACATGCGTACCCAGCCTCATTCTCTCATGGCAGCACTTCTTTAGTGCAGAACAACTGAATGGAAACCTGCCTCACCCACCAGCACCCCACTGACCTCCCAGGAAAAGGGCGACACATTTTTCCCACACCTACTTACACAGGAAGAAGCCTTACCTCTTAAATGTTATAATACCTGATATTTAGCTTATGGGTCAGAGAACTGGGCAAGATGAAAGCCATTTGTGTCAAACTTATACCTAACGAAATTCTATTATTTAAGGATATTTCATCAACCTACTACAAAATACTTTTCTGCATATCCCACACTAGAACATAGTAATCTCTTCAGGTAAATATCATTTTTAAACTACCATATTTTTTACTCTTCTTTCTTTCTTAATAAAGCAAATTAGTCATTGAACAGTTTCTTGAATTCTGGGATTTGTTTTTCAAACCAATCTTCATGAGTTCAGGATACATAAAATTCTTTGAAACAGTTTTTGACAAAATGGGCAGAGTGCTTCCGAAAACTTTCAGATCTCTTTCAACTTTTTGCTGTTCATCTGAATATAACAGTTTTGACAGCCAGCTTTGTCTCTTGCTGCCAACACCATCCTGCATTCTCTCGGGATCCTTGACAATAGTCAGGAAGTCATTCACTTACATTTATGGAGGACCCATTGTGGGAAAAGAACTGCGCTAGGAACGTCACAGGAAATAGGCCATAGGACCATCACCATTGAAGTTGTCCTGTAATTAAAGTGCTATTGAAGACAAATATATTCATGATTTGTGCACTTCACTGACAGAATGAATACATAAAAACATGCTCCAAACACAATACATATGTATAGAGATTTAGCTCATAATGCATAATGACTGTTGGGATGACTAGAGTTAAAATAATTTATTTTGGAAGACTTTGTAGAGAATTGAATTTAAAGAGGGGAATAACCAAATTAGAGATAGAATGAACTAGGGAAGGGGACACTTACAATAATGTTATGTTTACATAATGTATATAGAAAAAGATATCTTACCCATATTTGTTACAGTACCCAGTCACTCATTTTTATACTTGACGGAAAGGACTGTGGAAAGTATCCCAAAGCCCATTTAATGAAAACACGCACAGAAAATTAGAAAAGTAAGAGCAATTAGGGAAAACCTTTAGAGTAAATAAAAGGTCGTCTTAATTTGTATAATAAAATTCACCCAAGTAAAATTGCTGGCTTATTTCTTTTCTAATAGTTTTAAAGTATCAATGCATTGCAGAGATATTAACATTTAAATACATCAGAATGGGAAGAAAGCTAGAGTGTCAATCATGTCATTTTTATGAAATTATTCTGAAATCGTTTGAGGCAAAGGAAACGTGATCTAGCTGCTGGGGTGGCGCACAGCCCGCCAGTGTTAGATCCCTCAAGTGCCACATCCTGCATCTTGTTAAATGTAACTCAGTCGTCTCTATTTCAGCAAAAGGGTCTTTATTTTCATCCGGCACTCCAGTCTTAAAGTAGACTAAAGCTTAAGTTTGTTTAAAGCTACAATATGATTATTCCTATAAAACAATTAGTGACATTTGAACCACTTTCTGATAGACTCAATTTAGTGGGAGTCTAAGTGGCTTTCTACATTTGTTGAATGCACATTTGAAAATGCTGCTAAATACATTTGAAAAAGCATTTTTTGAGGGAATACACTGGACAGATTTTTTTAAATTCCATATAGGTTTATAAAACATGAGTCTTTCTTTAAAATCTGCTTAGCATATCCCAAAACTTATGTCCAGTGAATCTAGAAAGTTTTGCCATGGACTGATAATTGTGCAAAAATAGAAATTGTAATTCTATTCAGATTGTGACAATTGTATTTTCATACTTCGTAATGTTTTGACGTCTGGCAATTATAATGAAAATAAATATGAAAATGGACTTATTTTGTAGTTTAATATATCCATAACAATTTATTTTGTGACTCTAAATGATATTTTGGGGGTATCCATTTGTAGATTTAAGAAACTGTTCAAAGATAGTGGTATAATGTTACTCATTGTCCTGTTTCTGCCAGTGTATTTTAACAGTAATAATAAAGGTAAAGGGAAATTGTTTCTTTTGAAGCTATTATAGTAAAACATTCCACTAGAATGGAAAATTAACTTATTTACCAGCCAATCAAGATTCCCTAGTGTTCTGAAAACAGCATGAAAAACAATTCTAACAGTTAAAATACTAAATAGTACTGTTGACCTATGAGACATAATGGCTTAAAATATAAATAGTAGTAGGAAATATTCCCATAATAGTTGTACAGGTGTTTCACCTGTTGACCTAAACTTCTCTGCTTCCTAAAGTTAAGTATGACACTTATCTGGGAAAAATATTTGCTCTGAAACGTAAATACTGATTCATGAAGCTTGCAACTTAGGTTATTTTAAAAACCTCTTGCAGGTTGAGGATTTAGTGCTAATAATGGGTCCTCCACTAATTTAAGGCTTGAGTTACCGTAAAAGATACAACTCTCTGTATACTGTGTGAGCTGTGAAAGGTGGAGGATCTCAAAACCACATCTGGCCAAGCAAGTCACTGGCGGTTTGTTAAGATGGGAAACGCCGCTCTCCTTCCATTTGCAGCTGCCTGGGGTTGCAGGGCTGATTAGCGAAGGCAACTTCATGCTTGTTAGTCTAAGACAGGGCTTCTCCACTTGCTGCTGCCTTCTCTACTCTTCATATTTCCACTTAGCTATCTTACTCTTTGTGATCAAACCTCCTGCACTTGATATGTAAATTTGGTGCATTTAAAATCGAACATGCGATACTTAAAGGACAACATTTCAACACACAGAAGTAATAGCAGCCTATGTTCTCCTTTCCTCTTTTTCATCTAACATTTGCAGTGATTCTCAAAGGGTTGTCTTTTCTTTTTGCAAAAGGGCATTTTAGAATCACTATTTTTTACCAATAATATTTACACGATACCCTGGCCCCCCCATATTCAATTCTGATGTCCAGAGGTTTGGTCAAACCCTGAACTGCAGAGTCCGGCTCCATGCTCTGTGAAGGTGGAAACTCTGCCTAGGAACACTGGCTCTCTGAATGTCCTTGTACCAGGCAGTGTCAAATATGATAACTGGTTTGGTCCTAACAGCCACTGGGAAGCTGGGAGATGTCCAATCTCATTTGTAGCCAAAGAAACTAAAATTTCAATTATATTGCTACAAATTGTGATCTTGTGATTTAAACCCAGGTGTCCTGTCTCATATAATATATGCATTTTCACAATTGTGGTGGCTTTCTTTCTGGGAGTTTTATAAACACCACTCAATTTTTAAAATAAAAAAATAAGAACTTATTGCCATTTGAAAACACTATATATTTGGTAATACTGTAGAATGTTCATTTTGATTAATGTCCGATTTAGCAACATACTGTAATAATTTGCAGGCTATAGGAAATCTGAAGAGAGGTCTTTAATCTGAAAAGAAATCTATAATTGAGTAAAAAAGAATAATAACAAAAATAATTTTCCATGCTTTGAAGAAAAGACCAAACGTATTTTATTTTATGGACTATAATATGGTTACTTTAGCAGCATTTTAAATGAACAAATTAGAACTCTATGAATGTTACTCTCTACACTCCAATCCATGTTTAGTATAAGAGCGTGGAAAACTAGTATAATTGTACCTGCAAAGAAACTATTTCTACCGAACTATTTATTCAAATTGTGAGATTTCTGGGCCTAACATATATTTCCCCTGACCCTTTAATCAATTAATTAATCCATTAATTAATAGGTTAAATTTACTCTGTGCCAGAGGTTATGCTGAGCACTGAAAATAAAATAATGAGAAAAAGTTTCTGTTCTCTTTGAGATTAGAGTCTGTTGAGGAAATTTATTATAATATAAAGTAGTAAGAGCTAAACTAGATATATGCACCTAGCACCATAGAATCATAGGGGAGAGAGCTTCTGGAAGATTCACAAAACATTGTGAAAAAAGTATGCAAGCCTTTTTTTTAAAAAAAGCAATCTTATATCCTGAGTCCCTAATGCAAAATCCTGATATAGGCATATTAAATTTAGGGGACTATAGTAGCCTATAATCAGGAGTAATCCAGCAAAATACATAGACAATCTGTCATCAGGTAGGGTCTTCCACAGCAATAGAGAAAATATTACTAGACAGAATGAAAACAGGTACAGAATTTGATGAAAAGAAAAGAGCAGAAGAGATGTATTATAAGTAAGTAAATAAATGAATGAATGAATGAATGAATAAATAAATCTCTCTCTCTAGACCAAAATGGGTACAGAAAGCTTTGTAGATGTTTTTTATCTTTATGGTAGAAATTTTTTTTTTTATGGTAGAAAAAATTTTTTTTAAAAAGATAAATTGGCATTGGTTATCAGGACTATATATCACTAATTCTCAAAAAATTTGTAATTTGTTTTACAAGACACAATGACTGACACCTAGGCAATTGTCAAAATCTTGTTGAATAAATGGGTATTTATTTATACAATTCAAGAAATGTAAGTAAAATGGTTTCAAATGTGACTGGATTTAAGAGTAAAGGAAGAGTATACGTATCTAAAATTACATCTCTGGAACCAAATAAGATGTGCTGGGTTACACACAGTAGCAAACACCTACAAACTCACGTTGACAGCCCAAGAAATAGATTCCCATATTTAGTTTGATTCACTCAAATTTAGTTTTCTTATTTCTCTAAGTGTTTTTATTTTAGCTTAACGGAATTGAAATAGGTTTCACAGTAATTATTGGCAGCAAATTATTTATTAATTAATTATTAAATTGGCAGTAATTATTTAATATGTCAAAACAAGACCACCAAACTATCTGATTGTATCAAAAAACATCAAATGTTATTTCTACAAAATTACACAGCAAGGATTACACTCGTTTAAAATTTTAAGTTCAAAAATTAACTAGTGGGCTTTTTTCTTATGTATCATCAGCACATTATTACAGTTAATTGCTAACCTTTGAGATAATAGAGTTAAAAACTGTGTGAGAATACTATTTGTTGTAGTGGACGTTATTTTATGCCACAAAGGGTGTTTTATAATATTCTGTCTATTAGATATTTGAGGGCCTTTCAAGTGCTTTAAGTTACTAAAGTTATTCATCAACTTTGAAAAAACAAGCAAGAGACTAATCAGATCGCCATTTAAGTCCTCAAGTCAAACCATTTTCAACTTGGATCTGTAATTTAAGAAGATTCAAGGCTGGACATACTGGATGTTATTTTCTCTTCTCATCAATACGGCATGAGAAAATGAATTTATGTTGATTGATTTGCAAAGAGACTTATTCTTTGAATATGCCCTGAGGGAAAATGGTGGAGACTTGAATTTTCTTCATAAATCACTTGTAAATAATAACTGTTAACTAATAAACAAGGCGTTTCCTAATCTCTCCCATAAGGTGACAGCTGCTCCTGTAGCCAAGGCAGTGAAATGAAACCTGGCATATAATTCTGACACCAACCCCACATCACAAAAGAAAAAAACGGAGGGCATAGACTAGACCACATGATATTTAACACTTGAAACAATACAGAATAGGGAAGAAAATAATTGACGTCCTTTCTTCCTGACTCTTGCAATTTGGAGAAATCTGTGCCCTTGAAAAGCAGAATGCACTGTAGTTTTGGAGTCACCATCCGCCAAACAGTTGGTTTTGCCATTATAATAAAGACTTTTAAGGAGCTTTAATTCTAGGCTTCAACGTTTCTGTCCCCTATCGTAATCAGTTTCAAACTCTTAAAAAAAAAACATTTTTAAGAAAAGAAAATAGGCTGCTTCCTAGAACATACAGATTTTTAGTAAACTTACATCTGAGGTGCAACATTCTTTTCAGTGGTAACATAGGGAAACTATATGCATCTGCTTTGCCTGAGTCAGATGGAAAGTAGTCCTTTAAACAATACTGCCTAGTTTCTTCACTTTGTTTTGTTTAGTACAGATCCGCTTATTTGTTTATTCAGTGAGAAACTGTGTGCTATACCTTTGCTGAAAGCAAATAACTAATAACTTCATGTCCTGAAACACTCAACAGCCAACCTGCTCATTTCATTTGTATTCCAGGGACGCCTCATTTTTTCCTCCTCACTGCCTAGCCTGTACTGATCAGTATTAACAATGGGATTTTTGTCTCACTTGAAAACTTTCTTGTTCCATTTGAGTTGAGGTGGAGACACTCTCACTTAAAAACAAAACAAAGCAACACCACAATAACAAAAAACCCAAACAGGTATTTTCAGTGTTTAATTATTGCAATAGATTAATATTCTGGAAAACTGCATTCACTTATCGGATAATCTAATAAAGAAACTGTAGTGATTACACTGCTTAACTAGGTGAAAAAGGAAAAGTCCCATGTTTAAAACATTTTGAAATGTTGAAAAATATGATCGATTTAAAAAGTCGAAAGAAAAGAGTGACTGTGGAAATGGTAAATCCTGTTCCTATAACTGGATTTTAGCCACTTTTGGCTACATAGACACTAAACATAAAATTTTATGCATCCTTTTTTGTCACCCTCTTCTGTTCCCCCCGCCCACAAACTTAATAAAACTCACCTGCTAGCCCTTCGAATCAAATTCTCAAGGAAAGGGAAGCTACCGCCTCACCTTACTGCTAAAGAGCTTCCCCTGTAATTTCTGATACCCCTTAATGGTTTAAATTTTTCTTAAAATCTAGAGCCACAGCTAACGTGACTGGCCAGTTTCTGGACCCCTGCATGGATTTAACATCTATCATGTTAATTCATTTGAAAAACAAAAAGGCTTTTATCTGGAGTCCCTATTTACCTTAAATCTCATGATGAACACTGATGTCACAAGAGAAGACATAAAACTGTTTTTTCTTAAACTGTTGCAAGTTCAGTTCCGAGGAGGGGCTAGCTTATTTTACTGAGATCTCTGTTCATGGGTGGGTAATAGGGAAAGACAGGAGTTAATGCTTCCCTAGAGATTGAATTCCTTCTGCCTTGTACCAATCCTTCCTCTCAACTCATGCTTTCACACGTTGCTTGCCCCAAAAGCATTCACAGGGGTCAGATTTTAAAAAAAGTTTAACTTAATTTCTTAAATATAGCCTTTAACCTGCTGCCACTACAGCGACTACGGCAGTAGTTCTTAAATAACTACCATTTTTTGGCTAGAATGAATAATACATCAACTATTTAGTTTTCCCAATTAATAAGATGTCTTTTGATCTTCTAAAGAATGTTTTCACCCACACAATTCTTTTTTAGAAAAAATAATAATAATTCAACTTCCCTGTACCAGAAAAACCCTCATTAAAAATGAATTTCCAGCATGAGATGTCAGAGCAAGGGCAAATGTTCTAATCTGATATTTGCTGTAATTCTGTTGATCATAGGCCTTTCTCATATACTAATGAAGCATTCTCTTGAAGGAAAAAAAGGGAGATGGCAGATGTTGAATGGAAACTAATATAGATTTTTTTACATGACTCAATTGAATAACACCTTGGGAAGAGTATGGAAATTTGTGTTTGTTTTTTAGTATTGGTTTCCTTCTTGGTGTTTTTTGTTAGGAGAGCTGGTTAACCAACTCCTTTTGAAATTCTTAACTTCATAATTTCTCTTCAAGAGGTCATCTACTTTTGTGGCTGGTACACCCTTTGGGGGTGTTTATCTAACCATAGTGAAATGGGGTGTGGAGTGGGATTGCAGGGAGAGGCAGGTATGTTTAATGAAGCGCACCATAGCATCAAGTACACTTAATCCACTCAATCTCTTAAATATATCTAAGCTGTTTCTCCTTATATTCTTTTATGCACAAATATAGCAAGTGTTTTTACCTACCACTCACAGAAAGTTTCAGGCTGTCTATAACCTGGGGAAGCACTTGGAATACCGTCTCACAAATTAGAACAATTTCTGCTATTAAACTGCAATGTTTATTGCCATCCCAGTTTGTTTCATTAATAAATAACAAATTATAGAAAGTGTACATTTAAAAAATGTACACATTAGTTTTAGCTAACATATGAAAAGATCAAAAATACATTTCCAGTGGAGAATTGCTTTAACATCTATCTTCTTTGACTGTACTGGTCTTAACTGAAAAAGAAGAGTTAACCAAAGTGTTGTGAAGTTGGAAGAGTTGTTTCTCTAGAAAATCAAGCACGCCACCCAGAAAACTGCCTGTCAAGAGTTTTATACTTGGAAGTCTCCGTAATCCATCTCAACATGGAGTGGGGTGAGATTAAAAACTACTGATTTATTTGACAGAAATATATACAACAGCATGATCATCATATTAAACACCTGCTTAAATTTGACTCTGTAGCAGGACTTAATCACATCTGAAAACTTGAAATTTAAGAAGATATTATAAACTCAGTTGCAAGTAAATTATAGCATATGATGTAGATCGTGGGTTAGAAAATAATTGAAAATAGAGATACTGCTTTAAGAGAAACAAAATAAGATTTTTCACTTGTACCTTAAAAAAACTCAACGTTAAAAGGTCAATATACTATGTATGACTTTTAAAAACGTAAATGATGCAGTAAAATCAATGGTTAATGTGGCAAATACAGCAGGCTTGACCGTGTCAGGGCTGAGGTCACAGATTCAGAGTAGGGAGCAATGTTCCTTGGGAGGTGAATCAAAATTCACATTTCACACATGCAGATTTTGATAGATTCTGATGACATCCACCCAAGTCCACCTCAACTTTGCATCTACCTCAATTCAGAAATAGGTTTAACCTCGGTTATCCCTCACATGTTTGGGTGTTATAAGAAAAACATTGAAAGTAACTTTATTTAACCCTGACCAAAGTCAATTGAGAAAGCAGTAGAAATATAATATTACAAATACTTTGGTAAGTATTTTTCAGGAAGTAGTTCCTTCCTTCCTTCCCCCTTCCTTCCTTCCTCTCTTCCCCCCCTCCCTCCCTCCCTCCCTCCCTCTCTCTCTTTCTTTCCTTCCACAATTAAAAAAATTCTATCTGTGGTCACACTTTTCTACTATTTTATAATTTAATCAGTCTAGAACAGTTATGCTTACATAAAAAATTTCCTATTCTCACATTTTTTAATTAAAAAAATTACAGATAAGTAAATATAAATGTGAATTCATTAAACTTTCAATTGTTTGAAAAGACCCAAAGATCATAAAAATTTTAGAGGGTAAGAAAAATGTTAAATGTAAATAAGTACATTAAAGTTTTAAAAAAATTTGTGTGTATATAAACATGGGGTGTCAGTGCTACCAAATTCCAGGCTTCAACATTAAGTTATTTATTTTACAAAATAAAGTAATTCTGTCATGATTTTGTGGTTCAGACTCCAGATTGAATGTCTTTCTTCTCCATGGAGTCAATTCTGACCCTCTTTTATCTGAATTTTACCTACAACCTTTTATTTTTCCTGGACAACATCAAAATGTTTCAGGATTAGACATTACGCAAGTGAAATGGATACATTTCTAAATTTGCTTATCCTGTTTAGTTTTGACAAATATAAACTTGCTCTGCTAGTCTAGGTAACAAGAGCTGGAGAAAAATAAATATTTACAATATATATTAATGAAAATGGTACAAGTATTTAAAGTATTTAATCATATGTGGTATTTCAATAGGATAATTCGTTAGTCCAGTCTTCTAAATAATCCCAAAGTGACATGAATTCCTCTGCAGAATGAATGTCTATAGAGAGTAATCCATGGAAGACAGACAAGTCTCTTGTCATTTGCAGCCTTAATCCATTGCCTAGAGCGTGAAAAGTGCTCAGGATAACAAGTGTGAGAATCAGTAAAATCAACATTATTTTTGGATTTTATTTTCTTAACAATACTGACTGATCAATAGGCTGGCGGAAACTGACAAATACAATAGGGTCTGTTTGATGAATCAATCTAGTGAAGTAGAAAGAGAATCCCTGCTCCCCCTCCCCCATTCTCCCCCCTTTAAATCCTCTTCATTCTCTTCCTCCTCGTCCACCTACACTCACACAAACACACGCACACACACGAACACACACACACACATACACAGAGGGAGAGAGGGAGGGAGAGAGGGACAGAGGGAGTTTCTCTTTCTCTATTGGTCTATAGACATTAAGTAATGAAAGCTGTAGTGACAATGCTTAGGTCATTTTTTATAAGAATACTAAACCACTTTCAGTAAGTGTTTATGTTTTTAATTGTAAGACTCACCCTCTCCTTTCAGCCAAGAAATTTCCGTATTACTGAAATAGAGCTCTCTCCTCCAAATTTCTAACGTGTGCTGTATGTGGGGTTGGGGGGAGGGTGCAGGGTAGAGAGAGTTGGGGAATAAAGAAGGGAAAGTTTTGTCCTGTTGATCTTCATACGCCCTTCCTCAAAACAAAACAAAACAAAACAAAACCATAAGGATATCAGTTTTGAGAAAAATTGAAAGAAAATACGAAAGGAAATTTAAACACCTCAGGCAACATGCCTGTTTAGAAAAGAATTAATGGTGTTTGTATGACTGCCTGAATACATGCATATATGTCCACAGAAAATTTAGTAACCCTTCACCAGCTCATGAAGACACAGAGATATTCTCTTTATGTTGGTCCTTGACACCCAGCAGGGACTTTTGTGAACTTTGTCATCTTCCTCTGCCCTTTAAACCAAAACTAGGGAAGTGGCTTTAATTAATGAGATGTGATGCACTAAAAATGTTAGCCAGAGCATTCCAGGAGCTGGAAAACCATACATGTTTTAAAATTCTGAGTGTCCTTTTGAGAATCCCCTGTTGTAATTTATAATTCTCAGTGGACCTATATTTGTCTTGAGCTGATTGTTGAAATGGGCTTTACTAGGAATTTCTTCACTGAAATTGCAGTGGGGCGGGGGAAGGGGGTGGTTGATCCAAGGGGGTTTCTTGGGAGGAGGGAATGATTGCTAACAAGGTTTTAAAACCTCCAGTGGTTAAAGTTATATTGATGAAAAGGACAGACATATATATGCATATCCATAGACGTATATAGGCATAAACATACGTATAACATACAACGCACAAGTCCAAGCAGAATTATATAATGAGCATGAGTTGGAAATTATATAGGTAACAGAATTCAGATTTTTTTTCATCAAAATTGCACCTAAAAATGGCTATAAAACAACGCTTGCCTTGGGAAGTAAATTTATAGCTACATGCCTTTCACAGGCACGTTGGAGTGTTCTGCTCCCGGCTCTAATCTCTACGAGATGTTTTTTGCATGTGTTGTGTGACAGGAGGGAAGGGGAGTGGGCTGAGCTCGCCTGTTCTCCCATTGTCAGCCAGTCTAGTGAGTGTTGGGAAAACCTGTCTGTGGGATCTTGTGTCATCTCTCCCTACATGTGTACAGGAAAAGTCCGCGCTGCTTACGGTTTCTCTCTCTCTCTCTCTCTCTCTCTCTCTCTGTTCCCCTTTCATTCTGCTTCCCCGGAGCCGAATGAAGCAGGCAGCAGGATTAGAGTCCGCCAGCTATCAGAAGAGTCTAGATAAAAGGAACTGCTTCTTAAGCACCACTGCTGCAGCCCTTGTTGATTTTTTTTTTCTTTCCACACAACAGTTGTGCCTCATTATCCGGTGCCTGGCTCGATTTTTTTTTTTTTTTTTTTTTGGAGGGTTTGAAGTTTCTGGGCTTCAGTGACTGTTACAGAAGAAGAGGTGTTAGTGTTGCCTGGAGGTCTTGATTGTCTGCATTTATGAATGAAACTGACCTAAATCACCTGTTACCTCCAGTTTCCAGATTGTTTGAACTTCTGTGGCCACACAACACAGGACCCGAGACTGAAGCAGCATAGGACCCACAGTGTCTGCAGCATGGGCTGGTTCGCTAGGATTGTCTGTCTTTTCTGGGGAGTATTACTTACAGCAAGAGCAAACTACCCAAATGGGAAGAACAATGTGCCAAGGCTGAAATTATCCTACAAAGGTAAGTTTTTCTTTTCCTTTTATTCGACTAGCTTTCTAATGCCCCCCTGCCCCCTGCCTTTTCATTCCTTGAACTCCCTCCCAACCTAAACCGTAAAACCTTTAGTTTAACCTGGGAAACCTTTGTGATCGTGTGTGTCTTTCGGAGATGATTGAAACACTTTTTTATAAAAGCATGGCTTCTGTTGGATATATGACAATTTAAATGCAAACAAAGAACATTTAATCGCATTTGCAGAGAAAAGCTGAATGCCTGGTAAATACTGATCTATATATGTGATCATATATCCTGATAATTCTTCTGACTCTCCTATTAAAATCTTTTTAAAAACCACTATTGCAACAATGGTCTCTTTGTAGATGTGAGTGCCTCACCTATAATAATTATTATGATACATTGTATTTTCTTAGTTTTAGACAGTAAATAGTTAATTGTCATCATGAATATTCAGTTTGCTCAGATCTGACAATCAGATGCTTAACATAAGCAGTAGATCATGGTTTGCCAAGAGAATATAAACTGGAGAGAACAGACTAGTTTTTCCACAGTGTGTTATGATTGTACAAAAGACTGTGTATTTGGCTAATTGGTGCAAAGCTAAAGCCTTTGAAATGTAATGTTATTTGATTCTATATGTACTTCAGTGAGAACTGAAGAGATACTACTTTCTAGTTGTACAGCTAGCTGTGTGAACTTCTTTTCAAAAAAAGTATAAATTTAAGAAGAAAAAAAAAGCCTTATCACATGATCGGTCTGGTTACATCTTAATGTGTATGCTTGTTTTTTAATGAGAATTTTAAAGAAAATATTTGTTCTATATTTGTTTAGATAGATTTTATAGATAGATGTATAATATCATGCTAATATGGATTCCAACATGATATATATAACTTTTAATGGAAGAGAATATTTATATAACTGAGGTATTATTAAAATGGAGTTGAAGATTACACTGTTTTAAGTCAAGTAGTTTTACTCCCTAGGGTGTTGCTTTCTTATGATTCTCAAATTTCTACGGTTGGGGGTGGGGCAATAAGAAGCTTCAATTATTTTTCATTTTTAGCCTATGATGTGAAAGAAAATTATTGCATCTATCTGTAGAGATGTCTGTCTACTATACATTGCTCTTATGCCAGAAAAGATATTCTTTAATTTTCACATGATGGGGAACATCTCTTTCTGAGTACTCTAGTGTGAATGAGAACCACAAAATAGGAAAGACAGATGTAATTTTTCACACTTTGGATTAGAAAATTAAACACCTACTAAATGTGTTTGTTTGTATTTAATACTTAGATAAAATACACTGAATTGGAAAATATATATATTTTTGGTATAATTTTTTGGTTATTAAAATGAGAATGAATTTTAACCATTAGCAAGCAGAATTGCAATTGTACTCATATAAGGTTTTTAAAAATAATCATATGGCACCCATTAAATATTTAATTAAATCCCAATTGTGTCTTTATATAGTAACTGTCTTTAAATTATTTTCCTAGTGTATGATATTATGGTATCTGTGTTTTCATCAGTTTCTGTTTTCTATTTTTACTCTTTGAGAGTATTTCATCCAATGATTCTTAGGTTAATCGTCCACTTTCTTCAAGTTTATATTCCTGAGTAAGTTTTACGTACGAGTTTACTTCCTGAATATGTGAATAGCTATATGCTATAATTTTGGAGTAAGTTTGAAACATGACATGCATTTTAAAAATCTACTATATTTAGAGATACTTGTCTAAGTGCTAAATAAATTGCAAAATCAGTAGGAACTGAGAATTATTCGTATTTATTTTGCAAGAATTTTATTTCCATGGCAATGGATTACTCTCCATTAATAGAAGAGGCGCCAGTTCTTTCTACATATTAAAAGATAGCATTTAATTAGAATAGCCCTTTGTTATATACAAATACTTTAAACTTGTCTAATGAAGTGAGTTGTATATATTGACAAGATGTATATATTTGAAACTGTCTCTATGAGCTCTTTTTAGCAATGGTATCCATTAGAATTATTCTGCTTTCCTTTAAACCAAAAACTGCCCTACAGCTACATAACAATTCTATTGATATACCTAGAGCTTGGCAATTTGGTAAAACAAGCTGTGAAATGAACAACACCAAAAAGAATAATAGGGATGGCCCAAGCAATTTTTCTTCTGCCCTTTTATTGGTCTGTCATTACCTTTTTGTCTCTACGTGTACACTTGTTTTTCCAAAGCAACTGCCTGGTAGCCAATTGTCAGTACTTTGTTTCTAAGCTGTAATAGAGATTTTTTTTTTTTAGCTACTTCTTTTTCCTTCTTAATTAGATGTCAAACACAGTTAAAACATCCACTGCTTTGCCCTTAAAAATATTCCAGCATGATTCATGAAGAGTTAAATCCCTGCCAACCCTAATTTCCCATGGTCACTTGTTTTCAAAGATCCACCATTAACCCTCTCATTTCTCAGGTTGCCAAGACGAAGTTTCAGGCAATCACTGTGCTTACTTTCTACTTGTCATTTTGCCTGGTAGGAGATAAAAGAGATTTGATATGTTAAATGAGAAAGAAAGAGAAGTAAGAACAAGAAGGCAGCCTTTGTAGTGGACATACATATATATCTAATAAGGTACCTCTTTACTTTCTAGGAACAGGAATTAAATAGATGTTTTCAGGACCATCTGGAGAAGTGATAATATTAGAAAAATGGGGTAGGCTGGCTTTTCCTCTGAACCAATCTGATTTAGAATCCTTGCGGGGGAAGCAAATGTGAGAACTCTGTAAATCTCAGCAGTCACATACAAATTATCCTCAAGAAACATTCACTCAGAGATACTTTTCCCTTCCTTAAATTCATGTAATATAGCTAGATGTTATAATGCTTCTTTTTAAAATTGATGAATAACTGTTTATTTGCCCTACGAAACTAGTCAAATTTCACTTTTCTCATGAAATACCAGATTATCATAAAATCTTCCTTTTGGAATGTGTGGTACAATGAAGACTTCAGAAAAACGTATGGAAATCACAAGGAAATAAATTAGGTCTGGGGTTTTAAACACATGACAAACATTCCATCACTCAGTGTAATGAGCTTTTCCAGGACATTGTGTGCTTCAGTTTTAGTAGAAATCAAAGACACATGCAAGTCTGAATGTGACGGTGATCATGTGAATCCAAAGATTATATCAGTGCCTTTAACTTTACCTTCATAGGGAGGACTTAGTAAATAACCCTTAAATAAATGGTAGACATTTCAGAGGCTTTCTTTTCATACTTTGTAAAGGTTTTTTTGTTTTGTTTTTTTTCCAGAGTCAAATTGTTTAATTATTGTAAGAATGAGATTATTAGTTAAATCAAAATTCTCAGACCTATCTTTTTGAGAGATGATAATGTTTAATTAAAAATTATGAATTAAAACTTGCAAAACCTTTTTTATTTGCCATTATTCAATATATTATGACCACTTCAAAATTTAATTTGTATGAATAATGATTTACTAATTAAACTTGTTGACTTTTCTGGGATTTTCATTAGTCTGCCAAAGCACAAGCATATATTTATATATTCGTACATATATGTGTACACATATATGAATAGGTGAATATACATGAAGGACAAAATTTATGTTAATATTTTAGAGTTAATAAAAACAATCTTGGCAATCTACACGTGGTAAATTATAATAAAATACTGTACAAATAAAATTGTTATTGGTTTTAAAGATAGTCATGTGTTAAATTACATATGTATATTATAGCAGACGTGATCTTTTTTTTTTAATATTTATTTTTTTATCTTTGGCTGCATTGGGTCTTTGCTACTTTGCGCGGGCTTCCTCTAGTTGCAGCGAGCAGGGACTATTCTTTGTTGTGGTGCGCGGGCTTCTCATTGCGGTGGCTTCTCTTGTTGCAGAGTATGGGCTCTGGGTGCGCGGGCTTCAGTAGTTGTGTCATGCAGGCTCAGTAGTTGTGGCTCGCAGGCTCTAGAGAGCAGTCTCAGTAGTTGTGGCGCACGGGCTTAGTTGCTCCACGGCATGTGGGATCTTCCTGGACCAGGGCTTGAACCCGTGTTCCCTGCATTGGCAGGCAGATTCTTAAACACTGCGCCACCAGGGAAGCCCCAGGCATGATCTTTTGAGTCTCATGAAAAGTCTTCATGAATATCTCAAGTATTCAAGTAATAATATAAAATGGAATTTGTCTTATACTGGAAATCTCCTCATAGCTAAAATGGAATGTGTCTTTGAAGAGTAGGGTAGTAACATGTATATTTTCACAGAGCAAAGACATTATAAATTCTTTGCAATACCTTATCTCCAGTAGTCACTGCATATATGGCATCAGATCTCTTATTTGCTGATTTTTATTTAGTATGGCCTTTTCTTCCCAAATTCTTTTAACTTTAAAAATCATATTTTGGTTCTGAAGTCTTCGATTTGAGCATGCTGAAAACTAGAACTTTTTATTTATCTACTCGACAAGTATATCCAGGCAAAATAATAAAAAACAAAATAAAACGAAATGCACAGTATCACATCTTGCGGTCCAGTGCGGATCAGATCAAATGAGAGCTAGTGAAAGTCTCCAGTTTGAGGCTTCTCTGTTTGGAGCTGCCAACCAGATTGGCCTTCGAAATAATAACTTATCAGTGCAGACTTTGGCAAGTAAGAAAATGACTGAGACCACAAAACCACCCCATGTAAGATAACTCACCAACTTTTGATAATGATGTGCAGTCTTTAATAGCTTAAGGAAACCTGAATACTGAAGAGATGAATTTTCCAATTCTAACTTTTTTAGGTTGTTATTTCTCTTCATATAAATTATTTCCTAGACTCCACTATTGTCAGTTATATGAAATGCCTAAATATTTAGGCAACTAAATAGAGGTATAGATCTGTGATAACTAATTTTTCTCTGTTTTCTTTTTTTCATTATCATATATCAATCAAACATGATTTTAAAATATGTTGTGATTTTCAGTCTATTATATTTAAATTCTATATTGAAGAATTAATGCTATTAAAGGATTTTTCAGGAATAAATTTAATTGGAATCCATCAGTATGATTGCATATGTTCCTAGTAACAAAATAAAAGTTAAAGTGTTGGTGGCAGAGCATAATGTCTTTCTATTTAGTGTGAATATATAACTGTATTTGAGATGTGAGCTTTAAGTAACTTATAAAGTTATCAAGAACTTAAAGTCAGCTGTAAGGAAGTGTGTGGTTTAACTTCTTATCCCAGTTTCTCTCATTTAAACTTCAGTGGTACACCTACGTATCACAGTTCCCAAGATCAAAATATCACACACACCTTTACATCGTTTTGGAGAACTGTAAAATCTAAAGTCAGGACTATTTTAAATAGAATTTACACTTGAGTTTTTAAAATTCTTCCAGTACTGAAATAAATTTTTAATTGATCATTATCTATAACATTCATTTACAAAGTCATGATATAGCATAGAGAGTTACATATTAATTGATGAAGACATTGCACTTATCAAACCTTCATGAAAATAAAAACCTATGATAAAATGATCCATTAATGCAAAGCTGTAAGTAAAATCTCCAAAACTCATGACAGTATCTTAGTTCATGCGGTGAAAGCTGATTTTAAAAAGACCAGCAGTTGTAAACATAAGTTAGAACCAGTGTGAATCTTGGGATGGATTTTACCCTTCATGACTTCTAAGGTGCTGTTTAAAGGAACTACCATGATTTGCAGTTCTATGCTTCTGCTAATAGGTGGCACTAGCAATTTGAGACAGTTCTTTCATTAGTTTGGAAATGGGAAGGCTGCTAGGATAAATACAGAGTAGTGTGTGGAGACCAAGCTTGGAAAAACTGGCATGAGAGTCAGGATACGTAACAAACACAAAACAGAAGCATTAGTTAAAATGGAATTTGCTACAGAATTTGATGTGCTCTTTGCATTTATTGGTACCTTCTGACCCTCAGAAAGTAGATTGTTGTAACCAAAATTAAATAAATAATGTAATTTAATTTAAATGAGAATTTACATGTGCAATTGGTCTATAAAATGTAAATAAAATAATGAGTGAAGCAGTAGTAACAAACAATCGGAGTGATGGAAGGACAGTGTCCTGTGGATATGTATAAATAATACATATATAATTATTTTAAGCCTGAATTATAAAGTGCACTTAACAGGAGCGAGGCAGCCTGCCTGTGGCACATTATCACCCTCATTTATAATTGGAGAGCGGCTAGTTGAGAAGGTAAAATAATGTTTAGAAAATTACATTTGGTATATTTTTAAAAGAATGACTCCTTTAGATTTGTAGGTTATTTTAAATTATTATCATAATTAAACATACCAAAGAACTAATAAATTCTATCTGACACAAATAAGTCTAAATGTCTTCAGTTACTATCTCCTTCTATTGCCAAAACATAAACATCAGTATAAATAGAGAATTTGCACACTATTTCCAGACAGTAACAAAGCTGGACTCTGTCAAACCCAGGATAAGAGGATATACAATTTATACTTGAATTAGGGAATAAAGATAAGTAAAAATAAAATTCTGTTGAATAAATATGAAGAGTGAATTGGTCTTAGTGTTTTCTACAAGCTTAGAGTAAAACTGAAAGGGACCACGAATTTAGGGAGTCTTGTCATCTCATGAATGAGTCATTGAAACTACATATCCAGGTTTCCTTTGCTTGAAGAGATGTGCTGTGGGAAACAATGTTGACCAAAACTTTACAGTAACTTAATTTGTTACTGCAATCATAAACATGTCTTTGGATAAAATATAACATCACCCACTTGAGTCTTCATCAGCAAACTAAATGAAGTTTAGTTCTATTGATATGTCCAATGAGTTCTTTAGTCAAGAAAACTACTTATGTGGATCATCTTTGTTGTGTCAGATTGTGAGGTTCTAAGGCCAGATTGTATGGTTTTTCACTGGGATAATCTCAAAGGCTAGCACAGTCACTCATTGAATGAACTTGTGCTTCATTGGATACACCTTGTTTTTAACCGCAAAGTATACCTGTTTATAAGTGAGTACAAAATTAATGCAAATCTGTAATAAATCAATTCATTATAAGTGAATAGTACGTTATAATGTGGTAGAGAAAGTAAAGTCAGTTCTAAATGCTAAGGTAGGAGGATATCAGTGGAGGCATTTAGATGCACGCAAAGGGCAGTGGTATCTCCACAAATAGAGTCTCCTCTGAGCCAAGCCTATTCCAGCACTGAATCACAAAGTGTCTGGGTCACCTTTGTTTGCCTGCAAGTAGGAGATGGAAAATATATAACAATAAATGCATCTTAGAAGCCTCTAGGAGAGAAATTATTTCATTCCTTTCAACAAATACCCTGAGTTTCCTTATTATGGTATCTCAGTACACACAACAAGAAAAGAAAGTGAGCGAGACGATTCTGAAATCAAAGAGTGGCTAAAGACATACTGTCTCCTTATCACTCTTACTGTATCTGGATTTTTGTGTAGAACAAACCAGTCCTACCAAACAAAGTTGAAAATGCAATCGTTTAAAAGTTGAAATTGGCTAGATTTCATTGTCCACACTTTTGGGAGAATCCTGGCTTTGCTCTCTGACAACCTGCTAAGATTAATGTTGCAGAGCCTTCCTTGCTTCTTCTTACCCTTGATTCCACTTATCAAGAGCAGCAGTTACTCATTGCCCCTTGCTATTCATCTCCAAGTAAGCCTCTGGCTTACTTTGGCTCTGTGCTCTATGGCCTGGGACCACCACCTACTTCCATCCTCAGCCCTTGTTCCCAAACCCCACCCGCCCAGGAGAGTAGATATGATAAGAAAGATCCACAGGAATCTTTGTTGAAGTGTGATGTGCAAAATATATGTTGAGTTTGTTGTTTAAGATCCCAATCTTATATAATCGAGACGGTGAGAGAGAACAGTAGGCTACTTTCCTTAGTCCACTTATAGGTCTATAATTGATATCTAGAATATAAATTAATGTACAGTGCTTGACTTTACAGTCTTATAAAATATATGTTAGTCTTGTGACAAGGTAGAAGTATCAATAGGAAAGGAAATAATACAACTACCCAGAGTGCTCTTACATTCAAATCATAGTTATTCATGGTGCTTAAAAATGATTAAGTCCTAATCCAAGCCCTTCCAGAATATATTTGGGGAAAGCCAAAACAAAGTTCTTTATGCCTGAGGTCAAATCAAAACTATACAAGCACTTTTGAGTCTTTATAATATGTGCAGAAATTTTACCTTCAAATTTGAAATTTCAAGAGAATAGACTCTGCTCTGTTGTAATCATCCTTTAAGAATTAGTTTAAATGAACCTAGGTTTTCATTAGCTATGCAAACTTCAATTATTTACAAAAATAAGTTATAATAAATGATAAGCATTTCTTACTTGTATTTCATATGTAAGACAAACACATAAAACCATGTAAGGCAAGTGGCAGATTTCTTCATGAATAAGTAGATTCTTGGATAAATAAAGTGAATACATAATGGGACTTCTGAGGAAGGTGGTATCACATCTACCTAAAGACTTCAGGGAATTTTGTAAAGTAAGGCATAAGGAAGGTGGGCCTTGAAAGACAAGAAGTATGTGAGAAGGCAGAAATAGAAAAAAGTGACAACTAAACCACTATCAAAAATATTTGGGGGGTGTTTTTTTATAAAAGCAATATGTTTTATAAAGTATGCAATAATACAGTTATATATATATTCTTATGCATTCAAATGTGATATGGAAACAAGTGTGTCCTTTAACAAGGGGAACTTAAAGTTGTAGTATGTCAGGCTAGGAATGTCATCTAGTTAACAGGTGTTTGTCTATGTTTGACTGAAAGTGAGAGCAAGATGGACAAGTGGCACATCCTTGACAGACTTTTCCACAGTGGTCACAGTGGTCATTTGGGCTTATTCCATCTCTCCTTTGAGATTTATCTGTAAAGTATATGAGACAAGCTTCTTTCTAACCAATGGAGAAAAGAGGAAAGTTGAGTGTTGTTATCCAGTATAGAAAACACTGTGACTTTTGTTCCTTGAAATTATAAAATATACTGGTGTAGAATGCAGGTTTCTTCTTGTTCTCCTAGTGAATTCCTATTTTTTTTCTGCTTTATTATTTTTGTAACCAATCCACCAACAATTTTTTTAATTTATTTATTTATTTAATTTCTTTTTACATCTTTATTGGAGTATAATTGCCTTACAATGGTGTGTTAGTTTCTGCTTTATAACAAAGTGAATCAGTTATACATATACATATGTTCCCATATCTCTTCCCTCTTGCATTTCCCTCCCTCCCACCCTCCCTATCCCACCCCTCTAGGTGGTCACAAAGCGCGGAGCTGATCTCCCTGTGCTATGCGGCTGCTTCCCACTAGCTATCTATTTTACGTTTGGTAGTGTATATATGTCCATGCCACTCTCTCACTTTGTCCCAGCTTACCCTTCCCCCTCCCCATATCCTCAAGTCCATTCTCTAGTAGGTCTGTGTCTTTATTCCTGTCTTACCCCTAGGTTCTTCATGACCTTTTTATTTTTTCTTAAATTCCATATATATGTGTTAGCATATGGTATTTGTCTTTCTCCACCAACAATTTTGAAAAGAGCAACTGCTATTTTATAAATCATATTTGTTTTTAATATGAAGACATCCATATCATCTATATGATGATCATCAAGTATTAAGATGCCCCTTTAACTGTGTATTCCTGTTATGTGCCACGTCTTTAAATGCAAAGTCATATATTACATATATTTTAATTTGCTTAGCACTTTGTTATCATTCAGGATGTTCCTCTGGCTCACTTAAGAAGGAAACTTAGTTTCAGAACAAACAAGCTAGTAAAATCTTGGAACGTTTCATAACATATTAGACAAAGTTGTAGGTTTGTGGTATTTTGCAACACAAACTGCAAAAAGTTACTTCTGGAATTTTGGTCATAATAGAATAATCCCTTGTACTTGCAGAATTATATATAGATGAAGAGCTACACAAATCAATGTGTTTATACGTAGTTCAAATATGTGTGTATCCATAACAAATACAAGAAAAGTTACATTCAACTCATTATTTTTCTAAATCACATCATGTTTGAGAATTATGGAAAATGGAATGCCAATCACTAGAACACAGACTGAGGCAAAAGGTCATGGGAGACTGTCTCTCCCTTTGCTCGATGGCAGGTCTTGAGTGGTTCAGGACTGGCCATGATTTTCTGTCCTTTAGTGGTTGACCTTACCAGAGCATCTTCTACTGTGCAGTGCTGCTGTCTAGCCAAGTTCTCTGCTCTCTCTTAGGCACTAGCACTCTGGGAAGTTACCAAATTGCCTCTTTCAGTAGCCCTTCCATTAAGACTTCTCAGCATCTTGGCTCCAGGTCATGTAGTGTCTTTCCTCTAAAAGCACACAGGTCCTCTCAGGTCCTTCCACCTCCAGAATGTAGTGTGTGAGCAGGTCCCGCTAATAGCCTTTCATCTTTCCAGACTTGAAATAAATGATCTTTTTAACTGATCCTGGCCACCCTCCTCTACCCGTTTGCTCTGGAAGTACAAAGTCTTCAACCCATATCTTCTTATCCTATCCAAATAGATCTCCTCTAAGTCTATCATTTGGAAAACAAAATCTGTTCATTTTCCCCTGGGGGTATAGAAAAAGTTTCTAGGCCTCAAAAATTAAAAGCCTTTCTGTCTCTCTTGGGAAGAGGCTAGGAAGCTTTCATTTTTAGCAGATTAATCTACAGAAATTAAATGACAATTTCTTAATTAGGTAACTTTGCCACTTTAACTTTTCTCTAAGGGCTCTCTTCTACACACATACACCTAAAGCTAGACATCCTGCCTAGAACAGAGGGTGTGGTGCTCATATATTTTAGTCTAAATGTCTCAACTTTACATCTATAAAATATGCTGACTAAAGGACAAACAAATTAGTCTTCTTGACCCTTGAGATGTAGAAGTGTCCCACAACTGATGAGTGGGAGGGAAAGCACAGCAGAAAGCTGACAACTGGAGAGCATGAGCCAGGGTTACCCAGGGAACTCTTCCCAGTCTGCCCATGCCCCTGCTTGGGAAAATTACTTTCCCAGGTGCTACAAGTTCTGGGAACCAGCTGCTGAGTAAGCTGGGGGCTTTTGCATGTACCCCTTCTACATAGCAAAGGCCACAGAAAATCTACACTTGGATCTGTCACAGGGAACCCCAACTCAACTTGTTTGTTCAAAACTATACTCACAGTCCTCTCTACAAACTTGTTTACCCTCTTTGTTCCCCGTTGCAGGGATTGTCGTCATTTTGTCCTAGTTGTTCAGACCACTAGCATCTTTGCCTTCCCCTTGCTGACTCTCCCCATATCTAACCAATCTCAATGTTCTATGGATTCTCCCTCTTGAGTTCATCCCTCAAATCTTTCCTCTTCTGTCCTCCAGGTTAAGTCAGGCTCTTATCATTAGTTGCCCTGTTATGACAGCAGTCGCCTATAGTTGTCTCTTCTTTCTGTCATTACTGGCTACAACTCTTTCTTAAATTCAAATCTAATTATGCCTCTCCTTTTTAAAAAGTTCCTACTGATTATAGCCAAACTCCTTAGTTTTACCTAGAAGGATGATTAACCTAAAGTAGTCTAGGGCACAGAGGAGCTATTTGGAGGGCCTGCCATGGTTCAGCTATGAGGAAATGAATGCCGGAATAAGGATCATGATAATTGAAATGAGAAAGAAATGCTGGAAATGGGACACATTGAACGTATAGAAAAATTGGGGAATGATTGTGTGTAGGGAGGATCTGGAGAATTCAAGAACAATAAGTTTTAAGTTTTCTGCAACTAGGAGTATTAGACAACAATTGATAGTATCTGGAAAGTGAAACTCTCTTCACCTTACGGCCCAACCATGCCCCAATATAGTACTCCCTTCACGTCACACCTGTGACCTTGCTGCCGCCTGTCCTCCTACCCTCTCAATTGTGTACTGACGTTGTCTTCTCAAACAGACATCGACTTGAGTATCACCTTTGGCAAGGCTTTTGAAGAGGCAGAGAAACAGAGGTAGGAAACATAATATGGCACCTGTCCTGAAGAAACTTAGCATTCGGAAGGGAAGAAGACACAGATAGTCAACTTTGTAAGATCACACCTGCTCTTTATCTATCTTATATTCTCAGTCAAGTACAGAGTCTTGTGCATGACAGAGCCTTACTAAATACTCCTTGAATGAAGTGATTGAAGGAATAAGTGAGGAGGTGGCTGGTAATCATTCCAGGTGAGAGAGCTAAGGAGCAGAGGTGAGACCATACAAACAATGGATTTGAGAACAAAACATAGCCCAGTTTAAAGGTTTGTAAAATCAAGTACTGGGACTTCCCTGGTGGTGCAGTGGTTGAGAATCTGCCTGCTAATGCAGGGGACATGGGTTTGAGCTCTGGTCTGGGAGGATCCCACATGCCGTGGAGCAACTGGGCCCGTGAGCCACAACTACTGAACCTGAGCGTCTGGAGCCTGTGCTCCACAAGAGAGGCTGCGATAGTGAGAGGCCCGCACTGCGATGAAGAGTGGCCCCCGCTTGCCACAACTAGAGAAAGCCCTCGCACAGAAATGAAGACGCAACACAGCAAAAATAAATAAATTAATTAAAATCAAGTAGTGAAATATTTGATTGGAAGAAGAATAATTTAAGGCTACAGAAGCAGTTCAAATGCTGATAAATGGTAGGGAACTCTGAAACAGAGTGTACAGGATTTAAACTTTAGATTCGAGTAATAGATGATGAAATTTTTTAAAGTTTATAAGTGAGTGGCATGTGCGAAGCAACACTTCAGGCATCCCGAATCCTGGGAGCAGGGCTTTAGTTCTGCATCACTGAGTCATCATCTGAGATGCAGAAGCAAGATTCTGTAACAAGACTTATAACTCAGGTTAGGCTTCACGTAATGACCTTGTTATCCTGGGGTACAGAGACTTCATATGTGGGCATGTAGCTCACCTTATCTACATAGAGCATATATTTTCACATGTCCAGAAAAATGCAAGCTATACTTAAGAAAACCTGTAGATATTTATGATTTCATGTAAAATTATAAATTCCAACAGTTGGGTGTCATTTAGGATATAGCTCTACCTAAAAATATTCTACATTATGTACTAATTCCTTCAAATATTAAGTTTATGGCAGACTATACATGTAAAACTTCTGATGAGGAACGATACATGCATTTTACTCTGTCACAAAGTCACTATTTAGGCAAAGCAAGATATCAAAGATGACTTTCTTTTTTACCCATCACCATATTATATGAGTTCATCATTCTTTTTTTCTTTTTTTCTTTTTTGCGGTACGCAGGCCTCTCACTGTTGTGGCCTCTCCCGTTGCGGAGCAGAGGCTCCGGAGGCGCAGGCTCAGTGGCCATGGATCACGGGCCCAGCCGCTCCGCGGCATGTGGGATCTTCCTGGACTGGGGCATGAACGCGTGTCCCCTGCATCGGCAGGCGGACTCTCAACCACTGTGCCACCAGGGAAGCCCAGTTCATCATTCTTTTGATGAATTTTTTTTTTTTTTTTCTCCTAGGCTGGAAAGCAAAGATTCACTCCTTTGCATTTGATTCTAACTAGATAAAATTAGAAGCTGTACTCAGAGCAGCTACTCCTAACACTCAGATTCCCTGTTGGACTCTCACATGCTGACCTGGAGCCATGGAGTTTTCTTACTTTCATTGCATGTTTTTCATGTTCAATAGGGTCTCAGCCTTCTTTTGCTTCCCAAGGTGCTTATTCAGAACAGAATTAAGGTTCCCTCTGCTCACTCTAACAGAGCAGACGCCCGTTCTCTATTGATTCAACCCTCTAATCCAGACAGATTCTTGAGAAAGAATTCTAGCATAACAACAAAATAAGACCCAGTGAATCAAACAAATAGTTTCTTTCTGGCATGCATGAAATCACTTAGCAAGGCACAGTGTCCGTTGTGCCTACTGTTTCATCAGAAACAAGATTACTACTTATCTGATTGGCTTTGCTCTTTAGCTGTCAAATTGGAAAAAAACTGTCTGCTCTATGACAGTACTTCTGTTCCCATCTATACAAACATCTGCACATTAATTCTGAAAGAATCTGTTTAGTCTATTCTAAGCAGATGCCATATAAGGGAGTGAAATGAGCAATGTTATCGCGATTGGTTTCCTTTTTTTTTTTTTTTGTGGTACTCGGGCCTCTCACTGTTGTGGCCTCTCCCGTTGTGGGGCAACAGGCTCCGGACGCGCAGGCTCAGCGGCCATGGCTCACGGGCGCAGCTGCTCCGCGGCATGTGGGATCTTCCTGGACTGGGGCACGAACCCGTGTCCCCAGCATCGGCAGGCGGACTCTCAACCACTGCGCCACCAGGGAAGCCCAGCGATTGGTTTCTTTAGTACAGGTCTCAGTCCAGAATATTGAACTGTACCACAAGCAACATACACTAAGGGTCATAGTCTCCCGAACAGATTCTCCATTGCACATATTACACCATCTTTTTCATACAAATTAGTTTTATTTATAGAGTTACTAGCAGATTTACTGCCTTTTCACATTTACTAAAGAATAAAATTTCACATTCTTGGAGTATACAAAGTGATAGCACATATTCAATTAAAATTGTATATATTTGATCATATGTGTTGTCATTATTTAGTATTACTGAATAGCAAGTCATGCCGTGTTTACAGAGTTCAGGTACCTACTTGCTGGCCTTTTGAAAATTAGTGGCCTTTTTGAATTTAGCTGCTGGAACAAAAATTTCACCAATACAAGAGGAATCTAAGCCTAGCAAAGAAAGCAGTGAATTGACTCTGGCATTTTCTAGGTGTTAGGACTCTGGCATGTATTTTAGCCTCAGGTTGCTCTTCTGTTACGTGCGGAGAATAGCTACTTTACAGTAGCTCTTATTGGGATATTGACAATACACGTGTAAGGTGTTCAGTCAGTGCTTGGTACATGGAAGAGATTCATTAACTATTAATTCCTTGTGGCAGATTAATAATTGCATAGGTTCTAGGTTACAGTGTTTTGCTCATTCAGAGTGGGTGTGCATGCATGCATTCTCTAGCTATTATGCTTATTTTGTGAACCAAATTAATAAATGCTAATAATAAAAAGAAAATCACAGTTATTGTATTTGTAATGTGCTTCTTTCAGAGACACGTAGCATAATAGTGCAAATCTTTGAAAACATGAAGTTTGTCAATGTCATCTGGTCAGTGAATACAGGAGAACCCTTTGTGAAAAGCTAGTGTTGCAAGTAAACAGTTGTAAAAACATTTTACATAAGTCTAACATTCAGCCTTTCAGTCCTACATAAGTGCCCTTAAATGTCTTGGTGTTGACTTGTTGCTTGTCACAGTTTTAAGTGTGGACTATGGATGAGGGTATACATGATACTGACCATGGGGGGACTTCCCTGGTGTCGCAGTGGTTAAGAATTTGCCTGCTGGCTTCCCTGGTGGTGCAGTGGTTGAGAGTCCGCCTGCCGATGCAGGGGACACGGGTTCTCAAGAATCTGCCTGCCAATGCAGGGGACACCATTTGGATCCCTGGTCTGGGAAGATCCCACATGCCATGGAGCAACTAAACCCGTGCACCACAGCTACTGAGCCTGTGCTCTAGAGCCCACGAGCCACAACTACTGAAGCATGCATGCTCTAGGGCCCATGCTGCGCAACAAGGGAAGCCACCGCAATGAGAAGCCCGCGTGCCTCGACGAAGAGTAGCCCCTGCTCGCCGCAACTAGAGAAAGCCCGTGTGCAGCAACGAAGACCCAACACAGCCAAAAAATTAATAAATTAATTAATTAATTTAAAAAAACACTAATTATGGGGATGAAAGCAGACATGGTTTTTAGGTCTTCTGGCTCTCAATGCATAGTGAGCCAGACTGAGCAAAGGAGCACCTGTTTCTTAAGAAAAGACTTGCCTGCATCTCGCAGATTATAAGTTCCAGTTTGTGTTTTCAACATGAACCAAGGTCAGCCATTTAATATTCAGTAAAAATAACCAGGAAGTGACTAGTTTTATTAGCTCCTGTACTTACAGCATATCCTGTCAAATGGCGTAATGGTTGCCTTGAATATTATTTTGTTATGACTTGGTCCATGAAGACACAACATCCTTCATGACAACTTACAAAGTATTGAATCCACAGAGGAATTAACACAATATTCCCATTTAATATGTCCCCGAGGCTGAATGAAACATTGTAGATATGAAGTCTGAGTCTTTCAGACCAATTCTATGAACCTCCTGTGATGGCGAATAACCCACTTGCAGGAAAAAGGATATGCAGTCATTCGAGAAAATAAACTTGCAGTCTGAAGCTAGTAAATAGAATGAAGAAAATGTTGGGAGCCACTTAAAGGGGCTTTTGTCTAACAGAAGACACTGGGAAGCCAGACTGGGAAATCTAGACGTTGTCAGAAGGGGAGGTGACACTAACCACAGTTGGCTTTTAAAGGACTTCTCTGGAAGGCAGAATTCCTTTGGAAAACACTTTATGCACCAGCATGGATAAGTTTCTGAGGTACTCTAGACAAAGATGAATTTTATTTCTTTGTGGCTTTAGCAATATTACAATGCTCATAAACTCTTTTACCTTATGCCAGACATGTGGAAGCAATCAGTATATGTAAATGGTATGTGAAGGTGAGGCATAGTTTTAGCTTAAAAACTTAGACTGTCTGCGGTTATAAATTATAACCATATCACAAGAGCTACTCGCCTTTTAATAGTAACTTAAATGTAAAAGTAATCAGCGATGAATTCTTAAAACTGCTAGTGTTTTCTTAGTAAAGTACAATAAATGTAAAATATAGTGCTACTTTGTGCTGTTACATTATTTTTTAAGACAACATTTAAAGGCAAATATTTTTTACCTTAATTAATTATTAAAATGTAAATAGCTGTAGTTAGACATAATTACATCAGTCTATCTCTGAAAAACTACTTTTTTGCCAAGGGTTGCATTTTAGATTAACTCCAGTTGCCCTGTATTAATATTAATGCCCCCTTTTTCTGTTAACATTATATCAATTTGGGTTTTGCCTATAATATACTTTTTTATATTTATATATACGTGTATATATATGTATTCCTATGCTTTGTAACATTTCGTAAATTTTGAACATATAAACATGAATCAAATCTCCCGGCAAAGGAAACAGATATAATAAAAATAAGTGTTTCCCTTTCTTTAAATTCAAAACAGTGAAACTCTTAGTCTCAGTATGATGGTGCTGTGCCTCTTTTAAAATATTTTTACCATCTGCTCTATCTAAAGCTGGATATTAAAATAACAGGAATTCAAAGTAGTGTTAGACACACACACACAACTAGTAGAGGGAAAGAAAGTAAAATAAAATAAATCAAAGATGAATATTTAAACATTAATTTATCATCTTTTCAATGAAAAAAAGATCATATTTTGTTAGACTGAAATCAGGTCTGTTATATCCCCAATTTACTCATAGTAAAACAAACAAAACTCATTCTAACATATGTACTCGAGAGAACCAAGAAACAATCATTATACTAAATATTTAAATAAAATTCGCCAATATAGAATGGCTGTACATGCCATACTTCATTCAGCAGGCATGTTCTGGTGCAGGGTCTCTGACAAACGGGACAGAGATAAAAGACACAGTCCCCATGCAGAAGAATCCTACCCTCCTATATCAACCCAGATTAATTAGGGTTTAGTATATCATTGGGCTAATTTTTTAAAATATGGAAGTTTTACAAAATAGAATGAATTCCTCAGTTTACTAGACAAATGCCAGTTGCCATTTGGAGTTTATTTCCTAGAGCAATAGTAGAGGAATGTGAGGAGAGGGAGAATGACCAGGAATGGAGAAACATTGACTCAGCTGCTGGATGTGAACAGTCCTAAAAGAAAGACAAATTCTTCAACTCAGATGCATGTGCCCGTGTGTTGTTGTTGTCGTTGCAGTTTGGTCTAGGGTTTTACTGTAACTCTGATTACTCAGCACATATTTCCATGCTATTATGCTCTTGCTTCTTTAAATAGTATTCTCTTTCTCATCCAGAAAATGTTCTTTTAAAACAAACTCATTTCAAATGGACAAAAATTAACTAAGTGTAACTATGCACCAATCACTATAATGATTACTATGAAAAGAAAATCATATAGGGTTAATCCCTTTTCTCAAGAACCTCACAACATAGTGCCCGAGAAAGTATACCACCCAACAATAAGGCAAATTGGTCCATCAGTTAGATATAAAACAAATGCTAGGAAATTTAGAGGTGACAGTGGCTTGTTAATTATGCTGCAGTATGCTATTGAGCATAGAGAAAATATGTTTTACAGGGAGTGAAAATTAAGTTAGACATAGAAGGATGAAGAAAATTTTCCAAGGAAGCATGGGGAAGCCCTTTCTGGTAGAAGCGCAATCTGGAAACATGAGGCATTAGTATGTATAGCTTATCTAAGGAGCCACAACGTTAACTGAACATTAATTTAATCTTTACGGAAAGGAGTAGCAGATAGGGAGGCAATGGGAGCCAGTTCTGAAAATCTGAGTATGTCAGGGATCAGTGATTCTTTATAATCTTTGATCATCCCTCATACTAATATGGTACGCAATGAAGTACACTATGCATTGTGGAATATGTACAAAGATAACGTGAATTCTGCCCCAAGGGGAAGAGTTTGTTGAAACACCCATTGTGACACAAATGTGCAAAGAGTAATGTATCCTAACAAAGGACTGTGAGAATTCGGAAAATTAAGATATCACAGAGGCCATGGACCAGGAAAGTCCTCTTGTGAGAAGAAGAATTTGAGGTGGGCCTCAAAGAGCATTTTGGCAGGTGTGGAGGAGAGAGGAAGAATAGAAAACATTCTAGGCGATGGAAGTAAATAAACAATAAACAGAAGAGAAAGTGTTAAGGATAGTTCATGAAGTGTTTAGTATATTAGTTTGCTTAACCATATTTTTAAAAATCATATGAGGTACGTTCAGGTACTAATGGAATAATCATGGGCAGTTAACTTGATTTCTCTGAGCACACGATGCATGACACAAAAGAGGTATTCAGTACCTATTCAGTCTTTTTCCTTCAGTTTCCAATGGAAATGTTTAAATATCCCATAAAATGTCATCATCATTATTTTATTTTATTTTTTTTTTGCGGGACGCGGGCCTCTCACCGCTGTGGCCTCTCCCGTTGCGGAGCACAGGCTCTGGATGCGCAGGCTCAGCGGCCATGGCTCACGGCCCCAGCCTCTCCGCGGCATGTGGGATCTTCCCGGACCGGGGCACGAACCCGTGTCCCCTGCATCGGCAGGCGGACTCTCAACCACTGCACCACCAGGGAAGCCCATTATCATTATTTTTAATTCATATGTTTAAGTATATTTTAGGTGCATGGTACAAAGACCAGAACAATAATCTACTTAGAATCGGTAGAACATAGTAGTTAAGAACATGGTGTTAGTAATCAGGAATTTGGGGCTCAAATCTGACCCTTGACTATGTGACCTTGGACAATATGCCCCACTAAAACTCAGTGTTTGTTTAAAAGATGGGGATAATAAAAGATCTAACCTTTTGGATGCTTCTGTAGGTTACATGAGGTTTAGCTGGTACCCTTTTAAGATGTATCATGGATGATACACATGGAGTACTAGCAAAGCAACTGGCATGGTGAGTGCCCAGTAATATTGCATTTTGATAGAAAATATAGGAATGGCTCACAAAATGAGGTATCAGGTCAAGTGATAAAAGTGTAGAAAAGATAATAAGTGTAATGGAGAAGCAGAGGAGGCATTCTTTACCAAGGATTGAGATGAGAGCTGAGAAGTCAAAGATGGGTACAAGTAAGAAGTCGAGAGTTGAATAGTGCTGTGAGCAATTAGGTAAAAATGTAAGCTGTATTTGGAGGGGAAAGACAAATGTTTTGTTTGACTGCCTTTTCCCTCTATTGTATTAAACATTGGTTTAAATAAATCATTACAGTAAATATGGCTACCCTTGTTGATGTAGCTGCTAATTATTGTGACTGATTTTCTGTTTTCTCTCTGTCTCCTGAAAAGATTGATAAGCAATGACTACGTCAAGATGTATGAAATAGAAGAGAATTGAAAGAGCAAGATGACTAGATATCTCAGCAGTTATAGCTAACAATAGAGTTGTTTGATGTAATGCTCTATCCAGAAGTTTATCAAGACAGTTAAAAGGCTACAAGTCAATAAAATCAGACAAGTGGAATCAGGGGGAGGAAATAGATGCTGTGAGGTGGGATTGGGGAAGAGGAAACTACTTAAAATTATATTGGTTAATGCTTTACATTTTCTTATATCTCTAATTCATTTGAGACAGGAAACAACTCTACCTTTCAAAATTATTTAAAGTTTTGTAAAGAATATTGAATTGTTTAACCATGATCGTTAGATGGAGTCTTTTCTAAGTGATTTATAAAAAGTGAACGTAATAAATATCATATATAGAACAAAACTTATAAAAATTGTTGTTACTAAACAATAGCTTGTTTCCATAATTTCATTATAGTTCCCTTGTTATTGAACTTGTGCCTAACAATCTGTGATTCTTTTTAGTTCAGGAAAAGAACAGAGAGTTTTACCTTTTGTGACAATAATGGGCAGGTGCTATAGCTAAATAACTGGGGTGATATTATGTCCTATTCATTTAAAAGAATAAAATGCATGACCTATCAAGGGGAACTAAAGACAGGTAACCTACGAGTAGATTATTTTTTATAATGTGCCTTCTGATAGGTTATGGATCAAAATATCCTTTATGAAGCATAACAGCTCTACACAGTAAAGGCTGTGTGTTGTATGCCCGTTAGTTCTGATACCACAATTCTAAAGCCATGCCATTGGATTATAGCTCTATTAACTATTTTCTCTTAACTCATACAGAAGAATAGCTTTATTTGAACGCACGTTTCATCATTTTCTTTTAACTTTTTGAAGTAGCATTTTCTTAACTTTTTCCTTGTGTATTCCTAATAATAGAGGACAGTTCCAAAAATATTTTCAAGAACTCGATAGCACTACTGAAGTTGTCCAATATTATGGCCCAAGGCTAGACATTATTATGCAACAATGAATAAGGCTTAGATGGTGCTGTTGTTTCCAATTTCCAGAGCCAGTTATCTTCACTACTGGAATTGAATGTTGCACACTCTAAACTTCACGCATGTTACTAGAAAAGATGACTCCAGACTAAATTATTTGAATTATTTGCCAAAGTAAATCAAAGTCGTTGCTTTTGTTTCACAAACATTGTCAGAGAGGCTAGAAAATGCGAGTGAATAGGAAACACTAGTATTGTTCTTTGTCAGGTTGGAAACTTCTTTTAAATGCTTAAAGAAATAAGCATTCTTAAACACTACTCTTCAGTCTTAGATTAAGCATAGGAAGACCAGCTGTTTGCTTGGTCTACAAATATTGATTTTTCTACTGTTATCTTTGGAGAAAAAGAGTTCATCTTAAGCCACTGTTCCAAACTCTTATGGGTAGTAATCTGGCACCTTAGTGGTTTGCCATGCCATCTTTCATAAATAAATAAGCTCATACATCTTAGAAGATAATAGATGATTTATTTTTCTTTTTGTTAGGTATACATAAACTCATGGTATGTTTTCCATTAAACACAGGAAGAGAGAACCATTTGTGGTAGAAATTCCAATAGAAAACATATTTACACCCCTCTGATCTTTATTCCAGTCTGGATAATAATTTTTTGATTTGTCTGCTCCTTTTCTCAAAGTTCTTAGTATTCATACTAATTGGGGCCTTTATTTAAATGGCTTTCAGCAATTTGCAACACACCGCACAATAACCTCTTAACGTGCATTTAGTACCAAGATTTGTATCTACTGAAATATAAGAACTGCATCCTAAATAATTTATAACTTCAACGAAATAAGATATTGCATGTATTAAAAAGGGAGCAACTAAATAGAAAGAATCGTTCTTAGAAAAAAATATTGAGTTTTAATTCATAATTGCATATTTAGGTTGTCACAGATTTACCATTTCCATGCCAAATAAAGTGATAAGAGTGCTGTGAAAATTTAATGCTTGTTAATGTTGGAAAATCACTGTGACCATAAATAAAAACTGCTATAAAACTTCAGAGCATTCTTTTGTGGGGCAGGCAAGGTTCACGTAGAGTCTGCTCCGATGCCTATTTCCAGACATTTAGGATTCACATATCCAGCTTTTAATAGTCTGTACATCTACTTGATGGAATGTTTATCAGACTGTTTTATTCAAAACGATGGATATAATAATATAGAGAAAAAGTAAAGAGACTGATGTAAGTTTCTAATCAAGACATTTGTTAGCTATCATTTAGATAACCAAAACCATTTATCTGTTGGTTTCATGCTCTGCCCTTAAGTCATCCAGATGACTCTGAAAGAAAGGAGTGGAATTTGCTCTCAAGAAAATTCTAACTTTCAACCCTAGCAGCAGGGTCCCAACTAACACAGAATGCTGATGACTAAACTTGCCCATGTACCTCCAAGTGGTGAACCCTCATGCTTCTAAAGCAAAGGGGAGCTGATACGTGGGATACTCAACTGGCATAAGTAATACAGTGAGGTGCTGGTTTGAGATCAACCCTCCTACTCCTTTTTACTGAGGTTGATTGGCATTCCCCAACATTGATGTATCCTGATGTTTGAAATAGCGTTAGCTCTAAAGCAATTGTTTTTAAAGTTACTTAAAATAAATAACTCTTTATGTTAGAAGTAAATAATGGTGATGATAAAATTAATATCAACCATCACTACTTAATGAATATTTATTATTGGCTAGAAATGGTACTAAGATTTTTGGGTAAACCATGTCATGTAATCATTACAGCCATTCTAATCAGTGGACATTTTCCATCCTTTTATGGATGAGGAAACCAAGGCCCAAAGTACAGCAAGTAGTAGGGAAAACAAAATTTTCATGTCTGTCTGATACCAAAGCCTTTACATTTTTTTTTTAATTTTGGTAAGGACACCTAACGTGAAATTTACCCTCTTAATAAGTTTTAAGCGTATAATACATTATTGTTGATTACAGGTATAATGTTGTATAGCAGCTCTCTAGAGCTTATTTATTTTGCTTAACGGAAACTTTATGCCAGTTGATTTGTAACCTCCCATTTCCCCCTCCCCTAACCTCTGGTAACCACCCATTCCACTCTTTGAATCTATGAATTCGACTATTTTAGATACCTCATATAAATGGAATGATTAGTTTTAGTCATTGGCTCTCCATTGAAGAAGATCTGATTCCAGGTGATTGAAAAAAAGAACACTACTCAAAGGCTACAACCGTGCAATTTTACATGATCATTATGATCGAAAAAGTGACTTAAAAATAACAATGTCAAAACCACAGAGTCCTAAAATTCTTTTTTTTTAAACAATTTTATGGGTTTTGACAAATGCACATATCCCTCATTATAGTATCATACAGAATGGTTTCGTTGTCCTAAATTCTCTGCTCTGACTGTTCATCTTTCCCTCCTCCCTAACCCCTGGCAACCACTGATCTTTTTACTGTCTCCATAATTTTGCTTTTCTGGAATATCATATAGTTGGAATCATACAGTTTGCAGCCTTTTCAGATTGGCTTCTTTCACTTAGTAATATGTATTTAAGGTCTCTTCATGGCTTGATAATTTATTTATTTATTTATTTATTTATTTTCAACATCTTTATTGGAGTATAACTGCTCTACAATGGTGCGTTAGCTTCTGCTTTATAACAAAGTGAATTGAATACTATGGATATACCACAGTTTATTTATCCATTCACCCACTGAAGGACGTCTTGGTTGTGTCCAAGTTTCATCAATTGTGAATAAAGCAGCTATAACCATCTGAGTGCAGGTCTCTGTGTGGACTTACATTTTTGAAGTCTTTTGGGTAAATACCAAGTAGTGAAATTGCTGGATCATATTAAAATTCTTGATATAAATTATTGCTGTTGGACTTGAGGGGCGAAACATTTCAGAGACTACTACATTTCCAAGAAGTTAACCAGAGATTGTTCATCTTTTTCTAACTTAAAACACACCCTACCACCTAAAATCTTTGGAAAAAAATGAAATCTTTTTTTCTAAGCATATGGGCTACTTATAAAAATGAACACTCAGTCCCATAAGAAGACTTACTCCCATCATAGATATTCATTCATTCTGTATCTTTATTTCGAAAATGATTTCCATAAAATCTTTCACTTTTTAGAAGTGAATCATAATGCATAGTTTTCCCATAATGTGTAGCTAATCGTGTACCATTATGTAATTAAGTTTACTGAAATAAAAAAGATAATATATAAAAAGTAATTTTTGCAATAGCAAACAGTTCTAGCCTCTTTTTTTTTGATGCTCAAGATGTTTCAGCATACAAACCATTATTTCAGATTTCAAGAAAATTTTAAGCAAACTCAAGTGAAACTTCTATAATATGCCTGGTTGAAGCTGAAATAATGCAAAATCTCTGCATTCCACAGGATTTACTCTCTAAAACATAAATCCTTTCCTAACATCCAAATATTGCCCCAGCATTGCTGGCATGCTGAACCTGGTTCATATAAAGGTTCCTAAGTTTTGGCAAACTTTTTGACGAATGAAATCACAGACTAGAGTCAATTGTCACATTCTATTGCGGATACTTTATTGGAGGCATTACCTCTCAGAATTAATGAAGTGGGCAGATTTATGAAATGTTAAGAGACTCACCAATCTTTTAAGAAGAAAGAGAAAAATGGTGTTTAGATAATGTGCCTTCTCTAGTTTTACAGTAAGTGATAAGTTCTTCTGTTTAGAGATAACAACAAAGTGTCCACTGTGAACACCACAGGTTATGTTTTTGTTTTTTATTTAGCTCTTTCACTTAAAAAACATGTTTCCAGTGTTGTTCAGATGAACAGCTGGAATACTTAATTGTAATAAAGTGCTTGCCTTGACTATCATGAACCTGGAAATTTATAAAGGATTAGTAAAGGGACCAATTATGCATTATCTCAGTATTTCTGTACCTCAGGGTTTGATTTCTGTTTCATATTTCTCCTTGTGAATTTCAGATCCAAATATCTCTTTGTATCCTGGGTCTGTGCTTCTGAATGTACCAACTTGACTTTAAATGACAACTCGTGCTCATCAGGTCCTCTTTCTCAGACTCCTTCTCTTATCTTCCACCCTCAGTGTATGGCACCATCATCCGTGCATCTGAGTTGAGAATTTGGGCCATGCTGGGTTTCTCCGTGATAGTAAATGGATTTGATTACATATTTCCAATAAATAAATAGCAATTTTATAAGAGTTTTTAAGGATAGTTCAAATTGTTCAGTGGAAGGCTCTTACTTTTCCTAGATTAGTAATGGTACCTTAAAAGATGATATGACAAAAATAGGCCAAATACCCTAAATGTCAATATGGAGATATACAAAATGAATATATTGGTTGGTAAACTCACAAAACGTTGACAAATTCTGATTCAAAACTTAAAAGAGTGTGTTTGAGATTTGAAAAACTTCAGTGAAATCTTGCTTTTGATCATTTAGCTTCCTTCCTCTACTGCTGAACATGTAACTTAATAGCTGCTCTTTTTTTTTGATTCTTGTTTGAAGAAGCCTGGTGGCTTACATTATTATCTTCATGGTACAGCAAATGGAGGAAAGTAAAAATAATCATGTTTCCATGTAAGCAGGATAAAATATAATATTTGGTTAAAAACATTTAAAATGTTTAGTATTAAACTAATTTGGTTCTCTCTTAATATGATAATTTTTTTTTTTTTTTGCGGTACACGGGCCTCTCACTGTTGTGGCCTCTCCCGTTGCGGAGCACAGGCTCCAGACACGCAGGCTCAGCGGCCATGGCTCACAGGCCGAGCCGCTCCGCGGCATGTGGGTTCTTCCCAGACCCGGGCACGAACCCGCGTCCCCTGCATCGGCAGGTGGACTCTCAACCACTGCGCCACCAGGGAAGCCCACTATGATAAGTTTTTTAATCAAAAAAAGTATAATAATTTTATTTTGTTCATTAATATTTTCATTTTATTTTGTTTTCTACAAATCTTACATTTTGCCACTGTTTAGCTATTTAAGATATTATTTATCTAGATTTATATTAGAAAACAATAGAAAACAATTGAAGGGTATACCAATATCAACATTAAATTAATTGGCCGTTAATTAATAATTAATGACCAGCTAATATCTCTATGTTATTATTTTGAAAAGAATGAATTTTTCTAGTGATTTTGTGTATTTAAAGTTAGAACACTTTCTAATCTTTGGCAAAGGTGTTAATTTACATATTCACATGTGATTTACATATATAAAAAGCTTCACCTCTTTGAAAGTAGTATAAATCCCTCAGATCTGCACACTCAAATTGTCAATGAGTAAGTGCAAATCTCTTCCCACTCTCCAGCCCAAAAAAGAAAATATAATTTTTCTGTTTCATTAAGCCAACTGCAGAAAAAAACCTTTCCCCTTCTTGTGATGTCATATTTTCACACAGGATCATCATAACTTGAAACTGAACTCTATATTCATTTTTGTTGAAATTTTTTTCTTGCTTCAGAAATAAGCAATATGTGTTGATTTTATACTCTAATTGAAATAACTATTCAGGAGATTGGAGCACTGTTCTTTATAATGCAGTGTGATAGTGTATTCCATCACCCAGCAGCTCAATTTATTTCTTTCACCATCTGTTCTTTCTTTCTTTCCTCTCTGCCAAAAATCGATAGAACTCAATGAGCAAAATTGAGCTGTTCCATAACCCAACCATATTGGGATTATTTTGTTCACAATACATTGACCTAGTTCTTACACTGGTCCAGTTTAATTAGGTAAGCCCTCTGTTTATAAAAATGCACATTTACTAAACTGTAAACATTAAATGAGTGTTATAAAAGCAGCCAAAATGTTATTGTTTCAACAGTCAAGATTTTAAGTTGGCAATACTTGGCAAACATAAAGCCATACACAGTCTGCTTTCAGCTTGGAAATCCATGCAGCAAGAGCTTTTCATGAGGATCAATTGTACACGTCCAAGGAGATTAGATTACTAAAATTTTAAATGCAAGGAAGTCTGAAACTCTGTTATCAGAGATTTTAACATATATATAAGTATGTCGCTGAAGATAAGTCTATCACAATACTCACAAAATCCTCAAATAATTTTCAGCTGCTCTATTCCATTTGAAAATGCCATATAAAGTTTTTTTGCACACATATCAAATTAATCTCATATGATTGTCACAAATATAAATACAGCAAAGAGCAGGAAAAAGTCTGATGACATTTTCTAATAATCCAAAATTGTCACAGCATTTGCTATTGTGTAGCCTAATAGCATAAAAAAACCCACAGTAAAAGACTCATAAATTCCATTTTAAAAGTCACTGCAAGGCTAAGCACCTTGAGAAATTGCAGAAGTTGCACTCTATATATACTTTATGTGTGTGCACTTTATATATTACACAAAGTCATTTTAACTTTTAAATGAAATGCTTTTATAAGTAGGAAGATGAGAAAGATGTCAAACAGTACATATATAAAAATGTTTTATCATTACAAGGCAGTGAGTCAGCATAACTGAGAGTACCAAGATGTGTCCGCCTTCCATAACTTATGTCAGGGCTGTGTTAACAAAGCTGTTTTCATCTGATGTCTCATTCATCTTTGCAACCTGAAAACTGAAATTGCAGAGTGCTTGGTGACACTTGTATTTGTCATTTTCTTTCTTTGCATTTTTCTTTTAAATTTTTTTTTTTACTTTTCTTGCTGGAACTCTCATTAGTTACAGGCACTTATAAAAGTAGGCTGCAAGAAAAATAGAGCTTTAGGTCTTAATAACTGTTAAATATGAAGCTATTTAATGAGACGAATGATATCTTCTCTACAGAAAAGCTTTAAGTATTCATACAAAGGAATTGTTACCAGTTATGGTCATTTTTAATAAACAGTATCTCATTTTAAAAATTGATTTCATCTTTATTATGTGTATTAACAACATTGCACTTTGTGATGGCATTATTTAATGTTACTTCCCAAGAAAGTGTCATTCTTTTTGTGATTCATTGTAGACTATTCATTGTGACCTAGCAATAGAAAAAAGCGAAAGATGGTCTTTTGTTTTTTTAAAGCAAAGAAGAAAATTCTGGAAAATATCTCCTTTCTTAAATTTATGAATCTTAGTTCCGATATCTGAAGAATAGAAATTACAATAATTTCTATTAAAGAGCAATAAGCTAATTATAATTAATTTAAAAATCCTTCACAACCATTTATATTTTACTCCAGTAAACAAGGATTACAAAGAAGAGCATTTAATAGATACATCAATGATAATGATTATCTGCAATGCCCAACCTTTACAATGGTAATCCAATGATACTAGACATGCTGTAGGCCAATTTATTAATTGTATTAACTATAAAATTGAATCCTAAGATAATTCACTGGCTTTTGCTCTTGAAGATTTGCAGCAGAGAGAGGACTAGGGCCCAGGGCTTGTATCTACATAAAGTTTTCTCAACATTTTATGATGGTTCATTATTTTCATAGACAACATAAGTAGTGGAAAAACTTAATGCCCCTATTTTCTTCTCCATATTGAGAAGTGTTTTTATTTAATAGGAATGTTATTTATAATTTACAATAGTTGTTATTTTTATCACAATACTTAAAGTATTTGAGGACAATTTGGCGTTTGAAACACTGACTACACATCAGAATCACCTGGTGAGACTGATTAAAAATATATTAATGATGCCTGAGCTCAACACAGGATCAGTAATAACAGTCTCAATATTTTTTTAAGCGTGTCAGTTGATATTAATGTATGGTCAGGTTTGGAACCACTGCTTTAGTTTATATAGTTCAATATAAAATTGAACCCTCAAGAAATTAAAATTACATATTAAAGCCAAGTAGGAAAGAAGCTTAAACCTTTATCTGACAAATTTAGATAATGAAGATAATCTTTAAAATGTATGTTAAAAGATTAACTCAAGTGGCAGAAAGGCTCATATATTTTGTGAATTAGTAGGTGTTATGTTAGGTATCCTAATTGGTTCTCGTCATGTTCTGAAATAAAATCCATTTTGTAAATCATCTAATTTGCTTATGAAATATAAGTTAATTTAATAAAGGATATGATTTCCATAACTTGATAGCCATCATTCATTTCCCTCTTCGTTTACCACAATGTGATACTATTATTTGCTTCAGCATATGTGTATTTCTTCTGTCAGTTGTTTGTAGAAAGTCTCTTCTTTCCTTTTAATACACATGTATATTTGTAATATTGTTGTTATCTTTATTAATGATACTACAGAAGCTTAGCTGTTTTGTAAGTGTTAGAAGCGAAAACAAAAGAGAGCATAGATTGCTGTGTCAGCACGTGGGCTGCAAACAGAACAGGAGAGTTTGTAAATACACCATACACTAAACGAGTAAAAGGAGGGAATATGCACATTAACTTAATTTGATTCTAGTAAAAGTCATTCGAATGGAGGAAAAAACAACCCAGGAGACAGATATTTTGTCTTACTACCTCTTGGTTTATTCTTCATTGTCCTTTTTCAAAAGCAATGTTTTCTAATTGAGTATCAGCCTGGAACGTGGAATTCCAGAATTTTATTCCATTTACATATGAATTATCTTTGACCTTAAACCATGGTGACTTTGTTATTAAGTAACACCTTACTTATTGAGTGAGATATGATCGTATAATCTATGGGAGTGAAAATAGTAAATGTAGTCAAATAAATACGACTGAACTCTGTGACCTATTTCCCCTAATAACTTACAACCACTGGTTGTTGGTTTAGCCTGTGGCCCACTTCTCTATTTCATTCAGCTTCAAAACATTGCAGTCATCACTGCGAGGCAAAATTAAGCCATTTCAACAAATAATCTCAATGTGTATAGTTCTTTTTCAAGGACTATATTTTTATTTGCTTCTTCCACTTGTATTTGAGAAGGGATATTATGGTAACTTTTATTTTTACCTTCTTGGAGTGATGTTAAGCTTGAAATGAAGACATTGGCAATTCTCAAACTAAATGACAGAAAAATCTGCACCAGATGATTGTCATTTCTCTCTGTCTTGTTCTATTAATACCGCTTACAGATTCTTCTCTACTCTCCACCTCATAGTTTTGCTGTTTCATGACTTTTATTGTCATGAGTTCTTCTTACAACCTTCTCTCTATGTGTCTGGGTGTTTGCCATACTCAGTTCTCTGTGTCTCTGGTATTCAAACTCCCAAAGAGAGTACATTTAATCTTTTCTTTCAGGATTCGATAACAAAATGTTCCTACTGAAAAGAGTTAGCGTGCCAGGCATGTCAGAGGCATATCAAGTACAGACTTTGGCGCAGGCAGAGATCTCTAATCCATTAAATTGTGGCTGCATGATATAAAGCATGACAGCAAACTACTGTTCCTGTTATTCAAAGGGAGGCTTTGGGTGTGGTGAACACAGTTTTAATGATTTAAATCCAAATTTGAGTGCCACCTGGACACCCAACCACATGTCCCGTAGGTAGCTTGAGGACTACTTGTGCTTCCTATGGCCTTTCCACAGTTTAATCCTGATTGGGTCTCTTCCCCTTCTATTTTTTTTTTCCTCTTTGATGATTCCCCTTCATCATCCAGATAAATTCTTTATTTCTTACCATGTCTTACAAGATGCATTATGTTTTCAAATCTGCCTGCCTTTTCATTATCACATCATTTTGTTCTGTCAGTCACTCCCATGATCCAGGAAATCCGAATTGCTTTTGCAGTATTTGTTCACTCAGCAAAAAATTGTGGGGTACCTACTACATGATAGGCACTGTTCTAGGCACTAGGGATACAGTAATAAAATAGTCCAAAAAAGTTCACAGAATATATTGTCCATTCTTAACATTGCTACTACCCATCTTTTTTTTTTTTTTTTTTGCGGTACGTGGACCTCTCACTGTTGTGGCCTCTCCCGTTGTGGAGCACAGGCTCCGGACACGCAGGCTCAGCGGCCATGGCTCACAGGCCCAGCCGCTTCGCGGCCTGTGGGATCCTCCCGGACCGGGGCACAAACCCGTGTCCCCTGCATCGGCAGGCAGACTCTCAACCACTGCACCACCAGGGAAGCCCGCTACTACCCATCTTATCCTTTTTGTCCTAACACTTTTCATCTTCCATATTTTATATAATCACATATCACATATACTCATGTTTACTACAAATATAGACTACACTGGAGGGTCTTTATATGAATATATATTTAAAATATATTAAAATGAAGATTCTGTCACCTGGGCCTAAAGCCATGGGAACAAGGAATGTATTAAGAATTAAGAACTATTTTCTTGATTTATTGTTTCAAGGTATAAAGACAGTGCAGGGGCTTCCCTGGTGGCGCAGTGGTTGAGAGTCCGCCTGCCGATGCAGGGGACACGGGTTCGTGCCCCGGTCCGGGAGGATCCCACATGCCGCGGAGCTGCGAGTTCGGAGCCTGTGCTCCGCAACGGGAGAGGCCACGGCAGTGAGAGGCCCGCGTGCCAAAAGGGAAAAAAGAAAAAGAAAAAGACAGTGCAGTATATATACAGTGCAGTAAGAACGTGTGTATATATACACACGTTCTCATAATAATAGAATCGACCAAATAGGGTCATTGCTAGGACTGATTGTGCTAATATGAGACTACCTGGTCTATATAAAAATGACACAAATTGACACATCATTGTATTGCTTCTTTAAGTGTGCTTTAAAAGATATATGTGTATAACATAGTACACATATGTATACACATACATATATATGTATAACATATATAACATACACGTATGCATAACTTGAAGTCGTAAGTTTATACCTCTACATATAATTTATAGGATTTAACATAATTCTATACAAAGCATATAAATACAGCAGAGCTTGGATTTTGGAATCAACAACTTTGGGTTAAAACACCCTTCCGACAACTTGTGTGGTTTTTGACAAGCTACTTTATCATTAATAGCCTCTCTTTGCTTACCTATAAAATAAAGGTTAATGGTCCTCATCTTGCCAAGTACTCAGAATCTGAATTTCTAAAGGACTCACCAAACAATTACATTAATTAATCACTGGTAGTGTTTGACTTTGGTACATAATTTCTAATGCAAGATCTCAGCCTCCGCGTAGCAGCTCTCTCCCTAAGTATTAATAGGAATTCCGAGTCTGTCTCCCTTCATTTCAGTGACAAATCTAATCCAGCTAGCTTGAGCTATCAGCCAGGAAATGCTGTTACTTAGCTGTGCAGCTCTATTCTCCTTGGTTCTTGTGGCAGTGGGTAGACATAGCTACAACTTTGCTAAGCCACCCAGTACTGAGAACTTTTTTTTTTTTTTAACTCCTTAGCAAGGGATTATCTCTAAGACCTTGAGGTGCCAAAGCTCTTTGGTTGTTTGTAGGTAAATTGAGAGTAATGGTTCCCTCCCAACCTAACATTCTGCTATAGAAGGAGTAAAGCTTCTACCTGGATTTTGAAAAACATTTAAAATGAAACACATCTCTCAAATTTTCCTTAAAGCTCTCTTTTTCTAAAAAACCAATTCCAGTCCAGAAGAATATGGGCCAAAAGACAATTTGAAGACCACTTACCGCACTTAGAATCATATTCAGTTTTTATCCCTGAGATTTGTTATGAAGTTTCTCTCTCCTGTCTCCCTCTTCCCAGGTCCTAAAACATATGAGGGGTCCCCAACTCCAATTCCTGAAATGTAGCCAAGTCTGGATCTCATGTTTGGCTCCAGTGGGGCGCTCTGCTTCACTTCCCCCATGCTTTCCTGCCCTCCTACTAGAGTATACATATGGCACTAATACTACTAGCCACCACACATAGTAACAGCATCTCACTCTTCCTATAGTGACTCTTTCTTATTAGAGAAAAATGAACTTAAGAAATGACATTTTGGAGAAAACTGCATGTATACAGGAGCTTCTGCACACTACTACAGAAATCAATTATTAAAATATTATATTTATAGTATCCAGTATGCATGACATGAAGCTCAATGTTCTTATTCTGTCAGTAATATGAAACTCAAAATATAAACATTTTATTCAGAGTAAATCCAATAAGACCATATGTTAAATGCTGTATACTTAAGCAGGCTAAACTCTCAGGACCTGAATTAGGGTCAGGATTAAAATGAGTACTGAGCAAAGCAGTTTTGGGGTATATTGTTGCTATTTTTAATGATAAGCTTATATGAATGTGCTAGAAAAATGAAACATTAGTAGCATTAAATGAATTTAAATATTAATTCTTCTAGGGCATTTAAAAAAGAATATACTATTCATATTCTCTTTTTTGACAATCGGCTTGTCAACATGTTAAACATCTATTTGGCTTTGATCTTAAGTAAAGTCAATATGCAAAAGTATTTCACATGTGAATGAGCCTGCCTGTCCTGCATCTGCTCTGCACCAGTTCCAAAATTAGACTATAGAGATCTAGCAGTTCTCTCCATAAATCAAGGTATTTCTTCAACCTCCGAAGCAGGGAAAGATATACACGATACAGTGAAATCATTTCACACATCACTTTAAACCTATTTCATGGGCTTGCCAGCTACTTTTATAGTTTAGTAAAAACCTTCAATGACTGGTTTTCCTAGTGTGGTAGAGTTGGGACTCTTAGTGTCCCATGAGCATGCTTGGTATGATTTGTGCTGTAAGCCACGTTTGTAGTGCAAAGATCATGTGTTCACATTTTAATTTCTGGATTGAATTTAAAAATACTTTAATGAAAAGCATTCTCTTCTTCTACTCAGAAGGTTGCCAAAGAGCAATCTTTTGTCCTATTTCCGGTAGATAATTCTGTTGAAGTAAGCAGAAAGAACAGTTGTGATAAGGGGCCTGTGAGGACTTTAAATTCAGACAGCCTTGACACTTCCTAGTTCTGAGGTCTTAGCCTCCTTTCTTTATTTCTTTGAACATTAGTGTTCCCATCTGTAAATCTGAAATAACACTGCCTACCTCATGAATTTATTATAAGGATAATGTACATAAAGAGTGTGAAAGAGCACCTAACACAGGATATTACTAAATAAATATTAATTTTTCTACCCCTCAATATGGTCCATGGTTAAAAATATTTCAGTACCAATATTGGGTGCAATTCTGTCAGTGAGAATAAATGAGATCACTCTACTCCTTAAGAATATATTTTAACCTAAGTTTAGAGTACCTCAGATTTTATTTTATTTTATTAAGACCCCATAGCTATCTCCTGAGGTTTTAAAAAGCCATAAATTATTTCAGAATAAAATTGCATAATAAATCAATCATATTTTGAGGATCAACTTAAGATTTTTATGCTTATTTGTATACT